>NC_060193.1:16903191-16907786 GCF_021184085.1 Oncorhynchus gorbuscha
TGTCGCAATTAGACACCGGACTATAAGGTCTATGGATGGTGTTCTGAGCCATGTCACAATGAGAAACCGGACTATAACGCCTATGGATGGTGTTCTGAGCCGTGTCACAATGAGACCCCGGACTACATACGTCTATGGATGGTGTTCTGAGCCTTGTCACAATGAGACACCGGACTATAACACCTATGGATGGTGTTCTGAGCCGTGTCACAATGAGACACCAGACTATAACGTCTATGGATGGTGTTCTGAGCCTGTGTCACAATGAGACACCGGACTATAACGTCTATGGATGGTGTTCTGAACTGTGTCACAATGAGACACCGGACTATAAGGTCTATGGATGGTGTTCTGAGCTGTGTCACAATGAGACACCGGACTATAAGGTCTATGGATGGTGTTCTGAGCTGTGTCACAATGAGACACCGGACTATAACGTCTATGGATGGTGTTCTGAGCCTGTGTCACAATGAGACACCGGACTATAAGGTCTATGGATGGTGTTCTGAACTGTGTCACAATGAGACAATCGACAATAACGCCTATGGATGGTGTTCTGAACTATGTCACAATGAGACACCGACTATAACGCCTATGGATGGTGTTCTGAACCGTGTCACAATGAGCAGACAATCGGACTATAACGCCTGTGGATGGTGTTCTGAGCCGTATCAAGAGTGGGAGACCTTGACTACATCGTCTATGGATGGTGTTCTGAGCCTTGTCACAATGAGACACCGGACTATAACACCTATGGATGGTGTTCTGAGCCGTGTCACAATGAGACACCCGAGCTATAACGTCTGGATGGTGTTCTGAGCTGTGTCACAATGAGACACCCGGACTATAACGTCTATGGATAGTGTTCTGAACTGTGTCACAATGAGACACCGGACTATAACGTCTATGGATGGTGTTCTGAGCCGTGTCACAATGAGACACCCGGACTATAACGTCTATGGATGGTGTTTCTGAGCCGCGTCACAATGAGACGCGGACTATAACGTCTATGGATGGTGGTCTGAGTGTCACAATGAAGACACCGGACAATAACGTCTATGGATGGTGGTCTGAGTGTGTCACAATGAGACTGCGGACTATAACATCTATGGATGGTGTTCTGAGCCGTGTCACAATAAGAAACCGGACTATAACGTCTATGGATGGTGTTCTGAGCCTTGTTACAATGAGACACCAGGACTATAAGGTCTATGGATGATGGTGTTCTGAACTGTGTCACAATGAGACCCCGGACTATAAGGTCTATGGATGGTGTTCTGAACTGTGTCACAATGAGACCCGGACTATAAGGTCTATGGATGGTGTTCTGAACTGTGTCGCAATTAGACACCGGACTATAAGGTCTATGGATGGTGTTCTGAGCCTTGTGGCAATGAGACACCGGACTATAAGGTCTATGGATGGTGTTCTGAACTGTGTCACAATGAGACCCCGGACTATAAGGTCTATGGATGGTGTTCTGAACTGTGTCACAATGAGAAACCGGACTATAACGTCTATGGATGGTGTTCTGAGCCATGTCACAATGAGAAACCGGACTATAACGTCTATGGATGGTGTTCTGAGCCGTGTCACAATGAGACCCCGGACTACATCGTCTATGGATGGTGTTCTGAGCCTTGTCACAATGAGACACCGGACTATAACACCTATGGATGGTGTTCTGAGCCGTGTCAAATGAGACGCAGACTATAACGTCTATGGATGGTGTTCTGAGCTGTGTCACAATGAGACACGGACTATAACGTCTATGGATGGTGTTCTGAACTGTGTCACAATGAGACACCGAACTATAACGTCTATGGATGGTGTTCTGAGCTGTGTCACAATGAGACACGGACTATAACGTCTATGGATGGTGTTCTGAGCCGCGTCACAATGAGACAACGGACTATAACGTCTATGGATGGTGGTCTGAGTGTGTCACAATGAGACACCGGACATTAACGTCTATGGATGGTGGTCTGGTGTGTCACAATGAGACACCGGACTATAACATCTATGGATGGTGTTCTGAGCCGTGTCACAATAAGAAACCGGACTATAACGTCTATGGATGGTGTTCTGAGCCTTGTTACAATGAGACACCGGACTATAAAGGTCAATGGATGGTGTTCTGAACTTTGTCACAATGAGACCCCGGACTATAAGGTCTATGGATGGTGTTCTGAACTGTGTCACAATGAGACCCCGGACTATAAGGTCTATGGATGGTGTTCTGAACTGTGTCACAATGAGACCCCGGACTATAAGGTCTATGGATGGTGTTCTGAACTGTGTCGCAATGAGACACCGGACTATAAGGTCTATGGATGGTGTTCTGAACTGTGTCGCAATTAGACACCGGACTATAACATCTATGGATGGTGTTCTGAGCCATGTCACAATGAGAAACGGACTATAACGTCTATGGATGGTGTTCTGAGCCATGTCACAATGAGAAACCGGACTATAACGTCTATGGATGGTGTTCTGAGCCGTGTCACAATGAGACCCCGGACTACATCGTCTATGGATGGTGTTCTGAGCCTTGTCACAATGAGACACCGGACTATAACACCTATGGATGGTGTTCTGAGCCGTGTCAATGAGACACCAGACTATAACGTCTATGGATGGTGTTCTGAGCTGTGTCACAATGAGACACCGGACTATAACGTCTATGGATGGTGTTCTGAACTGTGTCGCAATTAGACACCGGACTATAAGGTCTATGGATGGTGTTCTGAGCCTTGTTACAATGAGACACCGGACTATAAGGTCTATGGATGGTGTTCTGAGCCTTGTCACAATGAGACACCGGACTATAACACCTATGGATGGTGTTCTGAGCCGTGTCACAATGAGACACCAGACTATAACGTCTATGGATGGTGTTCTGAGCTGTGTCACAATGAGACACCGGACTATAACGTCTATGGATGGTGTTCTGAGCCGTGTCACAATGAGACACCGGACTATAACGTCTATGGATGGTGTTCTGAGCCGCGTCACAATGAGACAACGGACTATAACGTCTATGGATGGTGGTCACAGTGTGTCATGCAATGAGACACCGGACAATAACGTCTATGGATGGTGGTCTGGAGTGTGTCACAATGAGACACCGGACTATAACATCTATGGATGGTGTTCTGGGCCGTGTCACAATAAGAAACCGGACTATAACGTCTATGGATGGTGTTCTGAGCCTTGTTACAATGAGACACCGGACTATAAGGTCTATGGATGGTGTTCTGAACTGTGTCACAATGAGACCCGGACTATAAGGTCTATGGATGGTGTTCTGAACTGTGTCACAATGAGACCCCGGACTATAAGGTCTATGGATGGTGTTCTGAACTGTGTCGCAATTAGACACCGGACTATAAGGTCTATGGATGGTGTTCAATGAGACACCGGACTATAAGGTCTATGTGGCAATGAGACACCCCGGACTATAAGGTCTATGGATGGTGTTCTGAACTGTGTCACAATGAGACCCCGGACTATAAGGTCTATGGATGGTGTTCTGAGAACTGTGTCACAATGAGACCCCGGACTATAAGGTCTATGGATGGTGTTCTGAACTGTGTCACAATGAGACCCCGGACTATAAGGTCTATGGATGGTGTTCTGAACTGTGTCGCAATTAGACACCGGACTATAACGTCTATGGATGGTGTTCTGAACTGTCACAATGAGACACCGGACAATAACGTCTATGGATGGTGTTTCTGAGCCGTGTCGCAGTAGACACCGGACTATAATCTATGGATGGTGTTCTGAACTGTGTCACAATGAGACACCGGACAATAACGTCTATGGATGGTGTTCTGAACTGTGTCACAAATGAGACACCGGACAATAACGTCTATGGATGGTGTTCTGAACAGTGTCACAATGAGACACCGGACTATAACGTCTATGGATGGTGTTCTGAACCGTGTCACAATGAGACACACCGGACTATAACGTCTGTGGATGGTGTTCTGAGCCGTGTCACAGTGAGACCCCGGACTACATCGTCTATGGATGGTGTTCTGAGCCGTGTCACAATGAGACCCTGACTATAACGTCTATGGATGGTGTTCTGAGTGTGTCACAATGAGACACCGGACTATAACGTCTATGGATGGTGTTCTGAGTGTGTCACAATGAGACTACATAACCTATGGATGGTGTTCTGAGTGGACAATGAGACACCAGACTATAACGTCTATGGATAGTGTTCTGAGCCGTGTCATAATGAGACCCCAGACTACAACGTCTATGGATGGTGTTCTGAGCTGTGTCACAATGAGACACCGGACTATAAGGTCTATGGATGGTGTTCTGGCTCGTGTCACAATGAGACACCGGACTATAAGGTCTATGGATGGTGTTCTGAGCTGTGTCACAATGAGACACCGGACTATAAGGTCTATGGATGGTGTTCTGAGCTGTGTCACAATAAGAGACCCGGACTATGACGTCTATGGATGGTGTTCTGAGCTGTGTCACAATGAGACACCGGACTATAAGGTCTATGGATGGTGTTCTGAGCCGTGTCACAATGAGACACCGGACTATAACGTCTATGGATGGCTGTTCTG
>NC_060193.1:16907886-16910641 GCF_021184085.1 Oncorhynchus gorbuscha
GGGAGCGCACTACATGTATAGAGTAAAGTGTTATGAAATGTCATATTTTAAATTGTTTGTAACTGCCTTAATGTTGCTGGACCCCCGGAAGAGTAGCCTTGGTAGTAGCTAATGGGGATCCTTAATAAAAACAAACACAAATACTTCATAGACCAGTTAGTCAACACTCAGTTTCTTATGTTTTAATAGGTCTAGCTCTCCATACTTAAGCAATGAAGGAATCAGAGGACAAACTGCATTGCCTTGCATAATGTAATTCAATATTCAGATTGTCTACCCCTCTCTCCCCACCCCCCACCCTCTTTCTCTCTCTCCCTCCCTCCCCTCTCTCTCGCTCCAGGCATCAAGATCTGACGATGACTTTCAACCAACGCTCGCTACCTCGCTCTCCAACCAGAAATATTGGCCCTCAATGTAAACTATTTCCAGTTAATGGTTTTATATAAGTACTGTAAGTAGGTGGATGGAAGGGAGTCTATTGGGTAACGTACTTCAAAAATACACTGACACCTGGGAGATGGAGGATTATGCCTGCGTCCCAAATGGCCCATAGGACAATGCTCAGGAGAGATAGAGAGAGAGACAAGCGAGAGAGAGACAAACGAGACAAGCGAGAGAGAGACAAACGAGACAAGCGAGAGAGGGAGACAAGCAAGAGAGAGATTCTGTAACCTTACTCTGTGTTCAGCTGTGAGTTACAGTAGTATGGCCATTTGGCCCAGATCTATACTGAATTCATAATCCAGCCGGCTGTTCATGGGGATGTAAACTGTCCTCCACCAGCTGTCTGTCTGTCACTCCTCCAGACTACATACTGGACTGCTGTATGTTATCCTCACTGCTCCCAACTGCACTTAGCCAGATGGACACATACACACACACGAGCGTAAGCACACACACACACAGGAACAAAAGCATGCAAAAATGTGGAAACACACACACTGTTCTACAGTATAGGCCTTCTGTATCCACCAAGCTGTTTTCTCACTGCAGAACATGTCATTTTGAGGGACTCCAGTCCTCGCTTTTATTTTCCATCCTGAACCACTTTGACCGTCTCTATATGAACCTCCCCATAGACCAGTTAGTCAACACTCGGTTTCTTCTGTTTTAAAAGGTCTTGGCTTCCCCCTTTCTCTTCATAAGAACAAACTGTTCTTCATTGCCTTGCATCATGTAATTCAATATCCAGATATGAGGCATGTTAAGGACTGCCACTCGGATACCCTCTCCTGTACTTTCTTTCTGAAGATGTCAAATAATACAAATAAAGTCCTTTCCTTTTTGATCTCTAATGACAATTTGACATTTTTCTCACTCTCAATCTGATACTGCCATGTCATCACCTGATCATCTCTCTCTCTTTCTCACTCTCAATCTGATACTGCCATGTCATCACCTGATCATCTCTCTCTCTTTCTCTCTCTCAATCTGATACTGCCATGTCATCACCTGATCATCTCTCTCTCTTTCTCTCTCTCAATCTGATACTGCCTTGTCATCACCTAATCATCTCTTTCTCTCTCTCTCTCTCTTAATCTGATACTGCAATGTCATCAGCTGATCATCTCTCTCTTTCTCTCTCTCAATCTGATACTGCCATGTCATCACCTAATCATCTCTTTCTCTCTCTCTCTCTCTCTCAATCTGATACTGCCATGTCATCACCTAATCATCTCTTTCTCTCTTTCTCTCTCTCTCAATCTGATACTGCCATGTCATCACCTAATCATCTCTTTCTTTCTCTCTCTCTCTCTCTCTCTCTCTCTCTCTCTCTCTCTCTCTCTCTCTCTCTCTCTCTCTCTCTCTCTCTCTCTCTCTCTCTCTCTCTCTCTCTCTCTCTCTCTCTCTCTCAATCTGATACTGCCATGTCATCACCTAATCATCTCTTTCTCTCTCTTTCTCTCTCTCTCAATCTGATACTGCCATGTCATCACCTAATCATCTCTTTCTCTCTCTCTCTCTCTCTCTCTCTCTCTCTCTCTCTCTCTCTCTCTCTCTCTCTCTCTCTCTCTCTCAATCTGATACTGCAATGTCATCAGCTGATCATCTCTCTCTTTCTCTCTCTCAATCTGATACTGTCATGTCATCCCCTGATCAACTATTTATCTTTCTATCTCTCTCTTCCCTCTCTATTTCTCTATCTCTATCTCCCCACCCTCTCCCTCTGTCTATCTCTATCTCCCCACCCTCTCCCTCTCTCTATCTCTATATAGCTCCCTCTCTCAATTGCTCTTCATCAATCTTTCTCAGACTCTTTCTCTCATACTCTTCTCTCACTTTCTCTATCTCTAACCCCTCTCTCTTTCTCTCCTTCTCTCTCTCCTTCTCCAGACGTCAAGATCTGATGATGACTTTCAACCCACGCTCGCTACCTCGCTCTCCAACCAGAAATTTTGGCCCTTAATGTAAACGTAAACTATGTGCAGTTAATGGTTTTATGTAAGTACTGTAAGTAGGTGGATGGAAGGGAGTCTATATGGTAACGTACTTCAAAAATAGACTGACACCTGGGAAATGAAGGATTATGGATTTGTCCTAAATGACACCCTATTCCCTACGAAGTGCACTCCTTTTGACCAGCACCCACAGGGCTATGGTCAGAAGTAGTGCACTATGTAGGGAATAGGAGGGAGGGAGGGAGGGAGGGAGGGAGGATAAATGGAGAGAGAGAGATTTGAAGAGAAACAGACAAGGGGTCTTAAAGAGGAGAGCAAAACTGATAGAGACATACCCCAAGCGACTTACAGCTGTA
>NC_060193.1:16910741-16926937 GCF_021184085.1 Oncorhynchus gorbuscha
AGAGACAGTCAGACAGACAGACAAAGACACAGCCAGAGGGACAGACAGAGGGACAGAGAGACAGGCAGAGAGACAGACAGAGAGAGGGCGGAGAGATAAAGAAATTAAGTAAAAGGGTAAGAAAAAAAGGAAGACGAAGTGTAAAAGTGAAAGGGAACATTGAGGCTCTCTCTCTCACCTGCTGTTTCTCTATGGTTCCCTGGATGATCTCCACCTGGACACAGACCTCTGGAGCAGCTGGTCCCCTGGTGGAGGCAGCAGTGGTGTCTCTCTGAGGAACATGTATAGTGGTCGTGGTGGTGCTCGACATTCTCTCCCACTCAGGAATCTCCCTCTTCCCCTGTAACAGCCTATCACAGGCCTCCTGCATGGCTCTCACTGCCTCTCCTCTCACATCAATCAGAGTGACCTTGGTAAGGATGTGTTGTTCCCTCCCAAAGTCCCTCACTGCAGAGACTATGGCCTCAGAACACACCTTCAGAGGAACGCCGAATAACCCTGAGCTGATGCAGGGCATGGCCAAGGTCTGGAGCTCCAGGGTCTCTGCCAGATCCAGGACTGCCTTTACTGTCTTCTCCAGCAGAAGGTGCTCATTCCCACCTACGCTGCCCCCTACTGGTCCCACTGCATGCAGCAGCATCTTACAAGGCAACTTCCCTCCTGTAGTCCCTACCACTGTACCTGTGGGCACTCTCCCTATCTGCCTAACCAGATCCCTGCTGGCCTGCTGTACCTCAGGCCCCCCCGCACGGCTTAGAGCTGCAGCCACGCCACCAGCGTGATCCAGGTCCTCATTGGCTGGGTTCACCAGCGCATCCGCCTGTTCCTTGGTGATGTCACCTTGACGTACCACAACCTGCAGCCCCTGCTGGAGGCGATAGCTGGTGGCTGTGACCATCTCCTCCAGTATTGGTCCGGCGCGAGCTCCGCCGGCAACACCACCGTGGTTGTGCAGCTGGATGAGGCAGTGTTGAGAGCGACCAACCACTCCCAGGTACTCCCTTCCCAGGCCCTGGAAGTAGCGTAGCGCCCCCGGCTGGTCTATGGTCACAGTCTGGTGAACCAAGGAGGCCAGAGCGGGACCCAACCTGTCCCTAACCTGGGCCACCCGGACAGAGGGTCCACAGAGCACCACAGTGGGGTGGATGGCTGAGGCTGAGGGGTAGAGGGTCACCCCAGTGTGTTCCACACCGATCCTCTCCAGCAGTTCTGGTAGGTGGTCAGCAATCTCTGGGTAAGGGAGACACACTGTCTCCTCCACACTGGACTGGTCTATCAGAAAGGCCCCGATCTCCTCCCTCAGCTCCTTAACCTCATTCACGTGGCCCAGCAACTGCACTCTACACCCAGGACCATACCTGGCCACCACCCTGCATCTGCTCTGGTTAATCTCCTTCACCTTCTTCTCAAGCTTGGATTTCAGTTCAGATGGCAGGGTGCCACATTTGGGCAAATCGATCTTCTCCTCCCCAAACTCCCTCAGCAGATCCTTCTCAGCCTGCTCCAGTTTCCCAGAGGAGAGGGAGAACAGACTGAGTTCTGTATCTCCCAACTCTACCTCCACATGGAGTCCCAACCCCAGCAGACTGCTCAGGTTCCCAGGCCTCCCATACTCATCCCTCAGGAAGGACAGGAGGTGGGGGGACACCGCAGGCACCACCCGCTCCAGACCCAGAGAGATTTTATCTGTAACTAACTGTCTGGCTGTCCGGACATCACTTGCTGACCCCTCCAGCACCAGCTGAGATGAGTTACTGCGCGTCACCCTCACCCCTGGAACAGCCTCACCTAGATCCTTCTCTATCACTTCACCTAGAAGCCGGAGCTTGGACTGTCCCAGACGACAGGTGGTGCTGATCTTCTCCTGCTTCCAGGAGCTCAGACCCTGACCCTGGAAGGCCTCCAGCTCCTTCAGCTTGGCCTGGACCTCGGGCCCCTCCCCAACCACCACCGCAAACCCTTCCCCTGCCTCGCAGTAAACCCTCACATCCTCCGAACCCAGGGTACTGCTCTGCAGCATAGTCTGGAGCTTACGTGGGTCTACCTCATAGTGGCATGTGTACCGCTCCTGGAGCTGTTTGAACAGTCTCTCGACCTGTACCTTCCATGGTCCCACCCCAACCCCATCTCCACATGACCCAGCTTGGCCTGAGCTTCTGACCACTGCCCTCCCATCCTCTGGATGGAGGTGGACAGAGCAGCCCAGAGAGGACAACTGCTGCTGCAGGTCTCTTCCAGCCCCAGGGCTCTCCTTCAAGTATCTCAGGAGGTAGGAGTCTAGATGGAGTTCATGCTCTAGGAAACCAGGTGGGGATGTCTGGACAGGGAGGGAGGGATGGAATGGGAGGGACTGGTGACTCTAGAGTCAGAGATAAAAGGTGTAAATCCTGGGGAATTCCACTGTTAATGATTATTATGTCTGTCTTTATCTACGTTTATTATTCATTTATTATTGTAGGTCAACCGTACAGCTGCGTCTGGATTATATTAGAAATCTAGCAACTGGTTTGGCATTTGTCCATTTTGTTAGTTTAATACAGATTGCTTTCAGTTGGAATTTATTTTAATGTCATTCCTCATATTGTAAATTCATGTTTTACTTATTATAACAATAAGTAAAACCAAACATGCAATGTAGTCAGACTATTTTGACGTCATTTGAAGGGATAATAAAGTCATAACCTGACAGACAGATCCATGATATATGACTAAACGTTATGTTTACTGGGATGTAAATACAACAACAGTGCATTGACGTCTGTGTGTTTTGACCTCATGTTATGGAACATAAATGTCTTATCAAGCAGGTTATGTGACTCTGCATGTACTGTATAGGTGAGTCTGTTAAGTCTTGTCACACCTGACTGCTGAATGTTGTGGGTGGAGGCTCCTGGCTGCCTCTCAGAGTGAGGAAGAGAGGTCCTCCAGGCATCTCCAACACATGATTAGGTTTCTGAAGTACCCTCTCCTGGACTGAAAGAGTTACAGAGGCATGAGTTGATGTTGCCGTTGTAGTCGTTGTTATAGTAGTAGTGGTAATAAAAATAACAACTAAAAGCACCAACATATTTGTATCTTAAAAGCACCAAATGGGGTAATTTTTTTACCCCAAATTGGTAATGATTGCATTGAGACACTGTCTGTCAAGCAGTAACACATTTTATTTAATTAACCTTCTATAACACAAGCTTCTTTTTTAAAAACATTTTCACACATCTGTTTTTTGTATGTTTTTATCATTTAATTTGATAAATTGAATCAATAGAAACGTATGAACTTTTTTGGGCTATTCATTCAAAACGTTGTGTTTCTGTAACATCTACTCCCACTCTCCGGCATTCAACGTCGTCTGTCTACTAACCACAGGTCCTGGCAACCCACCTTTACACACACCTGGCTACCATCTTCAAGCACACCTGCGTCTCATTATGAGTCTGTACTTCATTACTCCCTTGATTACTTACCTTTTATATCGCACTCTTTTGTTATCAGTCATCAGGTATTGTTGTTTGTGTTTCCATGTCAGGCACTTCTCTTGTTTTGTTATGGATCCTTGTTTGTTGTTATTAAACTCACAAACTGCACTTGCTTCCTGACTCCCGGCGTCTATGTTACAGAACACTACCTCCACAAATGGAAGCAGCAGTCAATCAAGACATCTCCCAGATGGTCGCTGAACAGGGTCACCTACTTCGTCAACACCTCGACCAGCTGGCTCATTTGGGAACGGCTATGGATGAGGTCCTCTTCATTACTCAAGGAGCTTCATCTCCAAACAGCGGAGGATTCTCTACCACAAGTCGAGCCAGCGAGCCAGTACCACAGCCCATCCAGCTGTCCGTCCTGTTCAACAATGCCAGATTGTCCTTCCTGGACAAATATGACAGGACTCCATTGAAATGCCGTGGCTTCCTACTCCAGTGCTCCCTCTATTTCGCTCATCAGATGGGAGCCCCCACCACCGAGAGGTCCAAGGTTGCCACATTTATTTCTCTGCTGACAGGACGAGCGTTGGAGTGGGCCACGGCCATCTGTGAGAGAGGAGAGGATAAGCTGGGTTCCTATGTGGGGTTCATGGCTCTGTTCAGGGTGGTCTTCGAGAGGGGGTTGAGCGCCTACTACAACTACGGCAGGATGGCCAGACCGCGGAAGAGTACGCGCTCACCTTTCAGACAGTGGCAGCATCCAGCAGCTGGAATGAGACGGCGCTCTGCAACCTCTTCAGAAGAGGTCCAGAAGGAGTTTAGCGTGCTGCGATGATAACCTATCCTTGGACACCCTCATCATAATGGTCCTCCGTATGGATAACCTGCTTCGGGAGCGTCGGAACCTGCACTGCCTCTCTCCCTCCTCCATTGATCGTTCTGAGTCAGAGACTGAACCCATGGAGGTGGGGGCGACACGCCTTTCCGCAGCTGAGCGATGCCGTCGTAGACAGCGTCCTTGTTGTAGACGGAAGGGGCACCAGCTTCAACGGTGTCCGGTATGTTCTAAGCGGGGATCCACAAGAGCAGAGGGACAGCCACATGATCATCCGTCTCCTGGGTTTGGCATGAGCATTCGATCCTCATCACTTTTCGCCAAACCTTTCCTAGTATAAATTTCACTGTCTGGCTGTCCTTCGCCTGCTGAAGGTTCATTTCACCTCCGCCCCGTTGCTTAAACATCCAGATTCCACACTGCCCTTTGTGGTGTAGGTGGACGCCTCAGAAGTAGGTTGTGGGCGGTTCTGTCCCAATGCCAAGGTAATCCACAGAAATTGTATCCATGTGCCACCTGTCCTCCTGAGAACACCTTCGTTCCCACAGGGATAAGGGATCAGCTATTGACCTGGGCACACAGCTGTCGTCCCTGGACATCCAGGTATCACCCACACCATTCAGTCCATCTCTGGAAAGTACTGGTGGCTTACCTTGGCACAGGACATCACTCATTATGTTAACTCCTATTTTGTATGTGCCTAATCCAGATCCCCCTGGGACCCTCCAGTAGGGAAACTCCTTCCTGTGCCTCAGCGTCCCTGGTCTCATCTGTCCATTGACTTTGTCACTGATCTCCCCTCTTCTGATAGTTTTACCACCATGTTGGTGATAGTGGACAGATTCTCTAAATCATGCCATTTCATCCTTCTCTCATCTCGCCCTAATGCTCTCCAGGTCGATGAGGCAGGTCTTCAGCAGGTCTTCCACCGGTCCCTTTGGGGCGGCAGGGTAGCCTAGTGGTTAGAGCGTTGGACTAGTAACCGGAAGGTTGCAAGGTACAAATCTATCGTTCTGCCCCTGAACAGGCAGTTAACCCACTGTTCCTAGGCCGTCATTGAAAATAAGAATTTGTTCTTAACTGACTTGCGTAGTTAAATTAAAATAAAATATGGCCTTCCGGATGGTATTGTCTTGGATCGTGGCCCCCAATTCACATTATGTATATGGAAGGCTTTCATGGAGAAGCTGGGGGTCACGGTCAGCCTCACTTCTGGGTACCGGCGACAGTCTAACAAGCAGGTGGAGAGGATGAACCAGGGGCTGGGGAGGTTCCTGAGGAGCCACTGCCAGGACCGGCAGGGGGATTTGGCCCGATTCCTTCCTTGGGCTGAATACACCCAGAGTTCATTGCGACACTCCTCCACCGGGCTGAATCCCTTCCAGTGTGTTCTGGGTTATCAGCCAGCCCTGGCTCCATGGATTCCGAGCAAGACCAAAGCTCCTGTGGTAAACGAGTGGTTCAAGCGCGCAGAGGAGGTATGGAAAGATGCTCACATGAGACTCCAGCGCATCGTCAGAAAGAGCAGGCGGATGGCCACTGCAGTGAGGCTACCATGTTCCATCCTGGTGATCGCGTCCGGCTCTTTGCCAGGATCCTCCCGCTCCACCTGGCATGTAAGGAGCTGAGTTCCTGGTTTGTGGGGTCGTTCAAGGTCCTCTGGAGTGTCAACAATGTTATTTACAGATTACAACTCCCCACTAACTTCCAGCTCTCACCATCTTTTCATGTTTCCCTTCTCAGGCCAGTGGTTCCTGGTTCCCTGGCTGATGCCGTCCCCCACGACCCCCCCCCTCCCCCCCGGACATTGAGGGAAGCCCTGCCTATGCCGTCAGATCCATCCTAGACTTACAATGTCATGGGGGTCGGCTCCAGTACCTGGTGGACTGGGAAGGGTACAGTCCAGAGGAGTGGTGACATTCTAGATCCCAACATCACCCGAGAATTCCACCTTTGTGTCCAAAATGGGCTGTCCTCCTGGTCGGAGTCGTCCTGCGGCTGGGGCTGAGTGTCGGGGGGAACTGCCACATCTACTCCCACTCCCCCTCTCCAGCACTCGACGTCGCCGGTCTACTAACCACCGGTCCTGGCAACGCACACCTGCATCTCATTATCAGTCACACCTGGACTTTATTACTCCCTTGATTACTTACCCTTTATATAGCACTCTTGTCATTAGGTAGTATTTTTTGTTTCCATGTCAGATGCTTCTCTTGTTTTGTTATCGTTCATTGTTATTAAACTCACTAACTGCACCTGCTTCCTACTCCCTGCGTCAGAGGCTAAGTAAATGGTCATTGAGCTAATCTGAAGTACCGGATATGGGTGGTGGTGCCATCAGACTCATCTGAAGCAGGAACAGAACCCTGTATACAGGTGCACAAGCTCTGCAAGTACGAATGGCTTGCATGTATATTCATCTTGTGCACATGCTTCGGGTGATAGAAGTCTGAATGCACTGCCAGCGCTTTGAAAACTTGATTTAATTACACTGGAACTTTCCTTAAAACAATGGTTGTAAACGTATGCTAGACATTGATTCTATAAATCAGACCTAGTTTGATGTTTCTGTGACAAACGGTGAATTAGTTATGGATTTATACCACTTTTAATGGCATCTTATATATTTCTATCAAATCAAAACTGGAATTTGTATTCAAAACGTACTGATATAGAATAAATCATAGCTAGTTTGATTCTGTGACAACGGCTGAATTAGTTATTGATTTATATAGCTTTAAATAGCATTTTAAAGATGTTATGTATTTCCATCAAATCAAAACTGGATTTATTTTGGCTTTAAAATTTTAAATGTGAAAGTGAAACTGTTCCAGAATTATCCACAGGAAAACATTTTAAGATACTTTTTTACGTTTCACCTTTAGTCTCAAGTACAGTTCAAATAGTAAACTCAATATTTCTATACCTGTCCGGTCAATAAATGCGATCTTGTAAACGTTGTCACCAACATTGTCTATCGGTCCGCAGTCTCCACCACCAGATTTACGGCGAACCTGAAAGTACTTTTCTAACTTCTCTTTCTGTGCTGGATCCAGACTGTGGACCTCGAAGAAAACGGGGTATTTGTACATTTCCATATTGTAACTTAAAGTAGCCTATTCGCTTTCTTCTAATAGCTACTGTACATGGTCTCAAATCAGTTTCATTCGAACAGCACAACCGTTTACCGATCATCAGGCCTAATGTCAGTTTTCTTTTGCAGGTGAACTTGCCAATCAATGTAGGCTGAAGCGCGCGAGCACACTTCTCGCAAAAGAAACACACTTTTTTGTATTCTACTTGGCAACATAGACGTTGGGCACGTTCAAGTTGATCAGTTTTGTCATGTGGTCACCGCCTTTCAAAGTGTGTTGCATTATGGGGATAAAAATGGTCCGACTTGCCCCTAATGTGGACTGCATGAACTTTACAAAAATCATGTGATCATAGGTAATGTAGTTTTGACTGCATTCGACTGCAAGTTTCTGCAGTTGCTCTTTACCAGCCATCCCCTGCATTGTGTGTGGCCCTATTGTCAACCAATTATTAGCTTGTTTTTGTTTGACCCACGCGAACGTGGCCAAAAACCTGACTTAAACAGGAACCAACTATGCCACTTCATGTATTCAGTGGACATACTATCACAGTATATTGGATGACTCATTCATATTCCATTCACCCAGCTCCATATATCAATGATAGGTTTAGGCTACTACACGATAATCACATTTTCTCAGCATCCAGCTGATCTAAGGTGTAATAATTAGTCCAAACAGTTGAAAAACGTTATGTTTTGCAAACAAAACAAAAGTTTCTATTGGACAATTTCAGACAGGTCTATCCCTGTTTCGTTTCCTTCCGTTTGAGAAATGTTTTTCAACTGAATCGGCAGAATGAATACACCCCTGACCTGCACACACAGGTCACTTGCATAGCAGCGGCAGCCACATACAAACAGCCTCATCACTTTGTTTGTTGTATAATTCCTTCTACCCACATATGATTTCAGTTTGTGAGGGTGTGATATGGGGGTCAACATTATAAAGAAAAACTTGTATAAACAATTGCAACACTGTCATATTGATCTGAGCTTTGCTGTTGGAAAATCACATTTGTGTACGACTTTCGGCTGTCACAGATGCACCTCCCCTGACTTCACTCCTCGACTTTCTTCTTCTTCTTTGGTATTATGGCGGTCCGCAAACAAATGTTGTAGGTGCATGCCGCCACCTAATGTATTGGATGTGCATCACATTGGAGGTTGGTTGGAGGAGCTATAGGAGGACGGGCTCATTGTAATGGCTGGAATGGAATAAATGGGACGGCATCAAACACATCAAACATACGGAAAGCACATGTTTACTCCATTCCGTTTCATCCATTCCAGCCATTACAATGAGCCCGTCCTCCTACAGCTCCTCCCACCAGCCTCCACTTGTGTTTTAGCTTACTATTCTGTATTATAAATTCATTACACTATGAAAAAATTGCCCAACCAACTAACCCTACACCCATTAAAACCACTACTCTGCACTACTGTTGCCCAATCTGATCCTACACCTGGAAGGACAGGACACTATCGTTCAAAACACCTTGTAACTCATATACAGTAAAATCTCATATACCCAAGCACGTCTCTGCAGCTGTCACCACAACATCTATCCTCTGTGATTTAAGTTCCATTCCTGCGGTACAGTTGACAATCATGGCCATGAAAAAATAATAATAATACTGAATCACTTTATTCCTATCACTCTCTCAGAGCCGGCTGTAGGCTTTTGGGGGCCCTAAGCGAGATTTGGTTGGGGGGGCTCACCTCGTGGCAAAACATTTTAGTGGCCCCCCCTCTTGATGGTGGAGAGAATCATTTGATTTAAAGTCAATTTCCTGCAATTCTACACATTTTGCCATGGGTACAGATCATTTGTTACTGTTTTACAGCTAATTGTGTGCAATTCTACCCATTTTGTGATGGGGTGGAGAGAAAAATGTACAAGTTTAGATAGCTGGCTAGACTAACTACCAATCTAAAAACGGTTAGCTGACATGGTTATTTGAGTGACTGTCAGTGACTTGACATAACAAGAGAAAAACTACTGATGCATTACCAAATTTCGAAATTGCACCTAAGTAAGTGATTGCTTATGTCGCTTATGCCTGGAACCGGCCCTGCACTCTCTATTGACTTTGGTGTTCTGACAAGGATCCTTTTAGCATCCCTCAGCCTCGGGCTACCACTCTCTTCACTGCCTCAGCATAAGACACCTTCTGCACTACTCTGATCCTGGCTGCCTCAACCTGGACCCATCTTCCTCTACCATTCTCTTCACTGCCTCAGTATAAGACACCTTCTGCACTACTCTGATCCTGGCTGCCTCAACCTGGACCCATCTTCCTCTACCACTCTCTTCACTGCCTCAGCATAAGACACCTTCTGCACTACTCTGATCCTGGCTGCCTCAACCTGGACCCATCTTCCTCTACCACTCTCTTCACTGCCTCAGCATAAGACACCTTCTGCACTACTCTGATCCTGGCTGCCTCAACCTGGACCCATCTTCCTCTACCACTCTTCACTGCCTCAGCATAAGACACCTTCTGCACTACTCTGATCCTGGCTGCCTCAACCTGGACCCATCTTCCTCTACCATTCTCTTCACTGCCTCAGTATAAGACACCTTCTGCACTACTCTGATCCTGGCTGCCTCAACCTGGACCCATCTTCCTCTACCACTCTCTTCACTGCCTCAGCATAAGACACCTTCTGCACTACTCTGATCCTGGCTGCCTCAACCTGGACCCATCTTCCTCTACCACTCTCTTCACTGCCTCAGCATAAGACACCTTCTGCACTACTCTGATCCTGGCTGCCTCAACCTGGACCCATCTTCCTCTACCACTCTCTTCACTGCCTCAGCATAAGACACCTTCTGCACTACTCTGATCCTGGCTGCCTCAACCTGGACCCATCTTCCTCTACCATTCTCTTCACTGCCTCAGTATAAGACACCTTCTGCACTACTCTGATCCTGGCTGCCTCAACCTGGACCCATCTTCCTCTACCACTCTCTTCACTGCCTCAGTATAAGACACCTTCTGCACTAGTCTGATCCTGGCTGCCTCAACCTGGACCCATCTTCCTCTACCACTCTCTTCACTGCCTCAGCATAAGACACCTTCTGCACTACTCTGATCCTGGCTGCCTCAACCTGGACCCATCTTCCTCTACCACTCTCTTCACTGCCTCAGCATAAGACACCTTCTGCACTACTCTGATCCTGGCTGCCTCAACCTGCCTTTCTCTCACTGGACAGCTCTGATCTCCAGCACCCTGGGTACCCCTACAGTTTACACACACTTTTTCCCATCGATGCTGCACATTCCTTTGTCTCATGTCCTCCTGCATATTTCTTGCATCTAGGAATCTCCAGCCTACACAGTGCTGCCACATAACCATGAGCTTGACACCTAAAACACAGTAATGAGTTCAGGACAAAAGCTTTCACGGGATAACTGACCCCTTAACTTGACTTTATCTGGTAAAAACTCGGCATCAAAACTCAGTAGTACATACAGTGTTTTCTCTTTTTCACCACACCTTCCACCAGGTCTGTGTTGCACCAAATGGCGGGCGTCTCAGTCACGCTCCTTAACTTTCATCTACAGTAGGTTGCTTTAGCCTTACCATTCAAACGTGCCCATTAAAACAGGTAGATAGTGATAGCGCTGACATCATCCTCATATTTCTTTGGAGCCGGACGTATTCTGAGTTTGAAGGATGCCATATAGAGCTTGCCAGCTTGTAGTCCTAAAACCTGGAAATGAGTTACTTCTGCTTCGTACAGCCATCCCTATTCAAAAAAATGTATTAGGAATGAATAGGGTTTTGGAATAAACACAAAAAAATAAGGTCTGAGGTTAACACAGGTTTATGAGATCTTATATATTTTGTTATATGAGATAATAAATAATAAAATTACCTTTATGAATTATGAAGCCTTTATGTGTTTTTTATATGAACAAAAATGTAAACGCAACATGAAACAATTTCAAAGATTTTACTGAGTTACAGTTCATACAAGGAAATCAGTCACTTGAAATGAATTCATTAGGCCCGAAACTATCGATTTCACATGACTGGACAGGACATTCCTGCAGTCAGCATACCAACGGCACACTCCCTCAAAACCTGAGACATTTGTGTCATTGTGTTGTGTGACAAAACTGCACTTTTTAAAGTGGCCTTTTATTGTCCCCAGCACAAGGTACACCTGTGTAATTATCATGCTGTTTGGTCATCTTCTTGATATGCTACATCTGTCAGGTGGATGGATTATCTTGGCAAAGGGGAAATGCTCACTTTATGTAAACAAATCTGTGCACAAAATGTGAGTAAAAAATACGCTTTTTGTGCGCATGGAAAATTTCATGAAAATGGAACCAACACTTTACATGTTGCATTTATATTTATATAAGGGCAATAGTAATGGCGTCTTTTTGTAGGCACTAACTCCGCCATGGTTGGATGGACAAAGCCTATGGAAATTTTTTGTTTTTGTAGGATTTTTGGTTAAACACAGAAAATAAGATCTGTTGTAAATACGGGCTTAGGAGATCTTATACGTTTTGTTCTCTGAGATGATGTTCATTAGGTAATGTAACTTTTTGTGAATATTGAAGCATTTATGTAATAAAACAAAAACATAACACACATAAAGGCTTCATAATTCATAAAGGTCATGTTAACGTACTGATATTATCTCATAGAAAAATGTTGTTCTCTACAGAACACATCCCAGGCTCACACACTTTACAATAACAGACAGGTGCGTGACTACACCTAGATAGATAGAAGAGATAACCAAACCAGATTATCCTAATCACTTTGTGTGCATGTTTTTGTATGGACAATGGAAGTATATACAGTGCATTCGGAAAGTATTCAGACCCCTTGACCTTTTATGTAACGTAACGAAATGGGGAAAAATGGAAGGGGTCTGAATACTTTCCGAGCTTGTGGCCGATGTCTTCCAGCATCCAATCGGTGGCAAAATGGTCAGCAACCTTAACTCCAGTATTCCAGAATTGTTCCAGTGTTCTACAGCTGTAATGCCGGTAGAACCATTCAGACTTGGTTGATGATGATGGTCCTTTAGATGTTGATGTACTGAACGAACAGCACCACCAGCAGGTAGAGGAAGAGCAGGAACTCCAACAGCAGGCTGCTGTCCAATGAGAGGTCAGGGCTCCGGGAGTGACGGACAGGTTCTGACGTGATGAGGGCAGAGAATGGCAGTTCCTGCTCCTAGATGGAGTGGGACATACAGGCAGTGGGATTAGTGTCAATGTGTTTTGTGGTGAATAAGCCTAGGTTTCTGTAGCCTGGTCATAGATTAGTGATCTTGCCAACTCCATTGCTGTCATTGCCAAGCCAAAACATTTAGCATCACCATGAGGGAAAAAGTGTTGCCATGAGGGCACAAACAGACTGGGACTCAGGGTCTGCAGCAGCGAGGAATGTGTACGTGCGTGAATGTGAGGGAGAGAGAGAGCATGTTGTGGCGAGAGCATGTTGTGGCGAGCACAGAACAGTGGAAGATATCTCTCCTCTGTGTGTGCCATACCTTCTTGCATCTCAGGGGAAATATTTCAGACAAGATATACAATCTCCAATCCTCCTCAGTCACATCAATCATTTATCTGACTAACCTAACCTCTATTATGTTAGAGAAGTTGGGAGAGAAGATTTACAGGCAGGTATCTTGCATCACAGTGAGGACGGGAAGAAAGAAGATATGGACGTCTTATGGTAGTTGCAGACTGATAGTCAAAAGGGGTCTGATCAAATAGGCTTACACATTTCACTTCCCATGGAGCCTTGTGTAAATAACTAAAATATGTGTGTGCGTGATGTTAAGCCTGCTTGTTATAGTATAGTACTGTACACGGTCCGTGTGTGTGTGTCTTTCTGTGTGTCGTCCCCCTCATCCATTCCTCACCTGTTCCTGGGTCCGTTTCCATTGCCGAGGCTGCCACCTACCAGTGTCTGATGGGAGGGCAGAGCAGAGCGGCTCAGCTGCTATCTACACAGCCCGCCCCGGCCCCGGGCATGGCCTGGCATGGGCACCACCACAACACCCACAGCCACCCAAGACAGCTTGGATGTCAAAAGGGCAGGTTGAAGACAAATGTCTTGGTCAGCCTCCTAGACATGAAATAAAATCCACTAATGCAAGTAAGACCATTATATATGCACTATAATAATAGCAGAGTTTGCCAAAGCCTTCAACCAAGTTGACCTTACAGGTTTTCATCAAGGATCTCTCTGTACTTTGCTCCGTTCATCTTTCCCTCGATACTGACTAGTCTCCCAGTCCCTGGCACTGAAAAACATCCCCACGGCATGATGCTGCCACCACCATGCTTCACTGTAGGGATGGTGCCAGGTTTCCTCCAGATGTGACGATTGGCATTCAGGCCACAGAGTTCAATCTTCATCAGACCAGAGAATCTTGTTTATCATGATCTGAGAGTCTTTAGGTGCCTTTTGGCAAACTCCAAGCAGGGTGATTGGTGGAGTGCTCCTTCTCAAGATCTGTGCCTCGACACAATCCTGTCTCGGAGCACGATGGACAATTCTTCAACCTCATGGCTTGGTTTTTGCTCCAACATGCATAGCATGCCTACCTGAAACAGGACAGTAGATACTATTCAACCAGGTAGAGTCTTGGGGTAAGCAATGGGGTCAAGCCCAGCCCTTACAAACCCTGTATTAGTCCTCATAGCCGAGGCGCAACTTTGGTTTCAGAAGTGAGGGGGGACATAATTATATATATTTATCCAGTCGGATAAACACTCCATACAGCCTACCCGACCGCTCGGAGGTGTCCGCATGGTCCAAAAGCACACCGTTTCCTCGTTTTGTATCACATTCCAATGATAAACCGGGGGGGAACAAAAATGCATTTTCAGAATGTGGGAGGGCAGTGAAAGTGACGCCCCTGCCTCATAGTGTTAGCTGGGACAGAAGCCTGCACACCCTGTGGTTTTCCAGAAAGATGGTGGGTGACCAATGCCCTACATGCCATGACAGGCCTTGAAAGCCTGATCCCTACTAACCCTAGTATAGGCTGCCCTACTATACTTAATAGCAGATAGAGTCTGTTGTTATTGTGGCGTTGGACATTAGACCACATAAATGCAGTGTTGATCTGGGTCAAGACTCAGAGCCCTGGACCTTGGTCCATATGCACTAATCCCTGAAACCCAAGTGAACCTGTAGCCGTTATAAAACATGTTGTGTAGATCTGGAAGTATTGGATAGGTGCAAGCAATATGCTGCTAGCTCCATCTTGACCTTTGATAGGCCAGGTGGGATTAAGGAAAATGTCCTGTTGTGTTGTTCTTGTATTTTCGATTAACATTGGTACACACAGTTTTTTTTGTTTTTGCTAGCTAGGTCACAAAATGAGCTTGCTTGAGCTCTGATCTTGACTACAATATAGATACAAGCAGGTAGCTAGGTATATGTGCAGTATTATATATATGCCTATTGCATGTGTTAAACAGGGCAAAGAGTGTTAGAAGTGGTTTTAATTATATATACATCATGTGTATATATAATATAAAACCATATGTATATATAATATAAAACCACTTCTAACACTCTGCCTGTTTAACACATGAAATATGCCTCACTCATCTTGCTAGCTAGTGTTAGCTAAACAATCACCAGCTGATCGTTTTGTGAATAGAATTTGTGTGCATCGCATTCAGATTTTTAAAATGATTTAAATATATATATTTTTTTTACAAGCTAACTAGCTAAGCAGCTATTTATCTAGACCCATTTCTGATTATCCATTGATTGAATCCATGATGTCTTGATGGCTGTGTTGTGAGCTACATTGGGAAAAAAGTTAACAAATCTTAGAATCAATGAGAGTAGAGCTACCGATTTCGGATGTCACACACATCCATATATGGCATTGTATTGGCAGCCATATTGGATTGGATTTCCAGTGATGTCCCTGGAACCTGGACCACATTATACCACCGCCATATTGGATTGGATTTCCAGTGATGTCCCTGGAACCTGGACCACATTATACCACCGCCATATTGGATTGGATTTCCAGTGATGTCCCTGGAACCTGGACCACATTATACCACCGCCATATTGGATTGGATTTCCAGTGATGTCCCTGGAACCTGGACCACATTATACCACCGCCATATTGGATTGGATTTCCAGTGATGTCCCTGGAACCTGGACCACATTATACCACCGCAATATTGGATTGGATTTCCAGTGATGTCCCTGGAACCTGGACCACATTATACCACCGCCATATTGCTGAATAGGGCTGAATGGTACCAAAAAATCTCTATGGATCATGTTGAAAATGGCCGTAACTAGCAAAGGATCATGGTCGATGTAAGGTACCTATTTTAAGGCCACATACCCATTAAGCCCACCTCCATCTTTTAATATTTTTTTTTAAACAAATCTTATGCTGTTTAATATTTCAATCAATTCATCTGATTGTTAGATCAATAACAGTGTTTTATTCTAAGCCAAGATACGAGATAGGATTGTGTCGAGACAGATCTGGGGAAGGGTACCAAAACTTTTATGCAACATTGAAGGTCCCCAAGAACACAGTGGCCTTCATTCTGAAATTGAATTCGTTTGGAACCACCAAGACTCTTCCTAGAGCTGGCCGCCCGGCCAAACTGAGCAATCGGAGAGAAGGGCCTTAGTCAAGGAGGTGACCAAGAACCTGATGGTCACTCTGGGAGTGCTCCAGAGTTCATCTGTGGAGATGGGATAACCTTCCAGAAGGACAACCATCTCTGCAGCACTCCACCAATCTGGCCTTTATGGTAGAGTGGCCAGACGGAAGCCACTCCTCAGTAAAATGCACATAACAGCC
>NC_060193.1:16932037-16933823 GCF_021184085.1 Oncorhynchus gorbuscha
ACCCTCCCCACTCCCCCTCAGCCCTCCACACTCACACTCAGTCCTCCCTACTCACCCTCCCCACTCACACTCAGTCTTCACCCTCCCCACTCAGTCCTCACCCTCCCCACTCAGTCCTCACCCTCCCCATTCACACTGTCCTCACCCTCCCCACTCAGTCTTCACCCTCCCCACTCAGTCCTCACCCTCCCCACTCACACTCAGTCTTCACCCTCCCCACTCAGTCCTCACCCCTCCCCACTCCCCCTCAGCCCTCCACACTCACACTCAGTCCTCCCTACTCACCCTCCCCACTCACACTCAGTCTTCACCCTCCCCACTCAGTCCTCACCCTCCCCACTCAGTCCTCCACCCTCCCCATTCACACTGTCCTCACCCTCCCCACTCAGTCCTCACCCTCCCCATTCACACTGTCCTCACCCTCCCCACTCAGTCCTCACCCTCCCCACTCACACTCAGTCCTCCCTACTCACCCTCCCCACTCACACTCAGTCCTCCCTACTCACACTCAATCCTCACCCTCCCCACTCAGTCCTCACCCTCCCCACTCACACTCAGTCCTCCTACTCACCCTCCCCACTCACACTCAGTCCTCACCCTCCCCACTCACACTCAGTCCTCCCACCCTCCCCACTCACACTCAGTCCTCCCTACTCACCTCAATCCTCACCCTCCCCACTCAGTCCTCACCCTCCCCACTCACACTCAGTCCTCCCTACTCACCCTCCCCACTCACACTCAGTCCTCACCCTCCCCACTCACACTCAGTCCTCACCCTCCCCACTCAGTCCTCACCCTCCCCACTCACACTCAGTCCTCACCCTCCCCACTCACACTCAGTCCTCCCTACTCACCCTCCCCACTCACACTCAGTCTTCACCCTCCCCACTCAGTCCTCACCCTCCCCACTCCCCCCTCAGCCCTCCACACTCACACCTCAGTCCTCCCTACTCACCCTCCCCACTCACACTCAGTCTTCACCCTCCCCACTCAGTCCTCCACCCTCCCCATTCACACTGTCCTCCACCCTCCCCACTCAGTCCTCACCCTCCCCACTCACACTCAGTCCTCCCTACTCACCCTCCCCACTCACACTCAGTCCTCCCTACTCACACTCAATCCTCACCCTCCCCACTCAGTCCTCACCCTCCCCACTCACACTCAGTCCTCCCTACTCACCCTCCCCACTCACACTCAGTCCTCACCCTCCCCACTCACACTCAGTCCTCACCCTCCCCACTCACACTCAGTCCTCCCTACTCACCCTCCCCACTCACACTCAGTCCTCACTCCTCCCCCACTCACACTCAGTCCTCACCCTCCCCCACTCAGTCCTCATCCTCCCCACTCACACTCAGTCCTCCCTACTCACCCTCCCCACTCACACTCAGTCCTCACCCTCCCCACTCACACTCAGTCCTCACCCTCCCCACTCAGTCCTCATCCTCCCCACTCACACTCAGTCCTCCCTACTCACCCTCCACACTCACACTCAGTCCTCACCCTCCCCACTCACACTCAGTCTTCACCCTCCCCACTCAGTCCTCACCCTCCCCACTCAGTCCTCACCCTCCCCATTCACACTGCTCTCACCTCTCCCCACTCAGTCCTCACCCTCCCCATTCACACTGTTTCTCACCCTCCCCACTCAGTCCTCACCCTCCCCACTCCAGTCCTCACCCTCCCCATTCACACTGTTCTCACCCTCCCCACTCAGTCTTCCACCCTCCCATTCAGTCCTCACCCTCCCCACTCAGTCCTCACCCTCCCCATTCACACTGTTCTC
>NC_060193.1:16933923-16942255 GCF_021184085.1 Oncorhynchus gorbuscha
AGGTGACAGCCATGGAACGAGAGGAGGGAGGAGGACAGTGAGGTGACAGCCATGGAACGAGAGGAGGGAGGAGGACAGTGAGGTGACAGCCATGGAACGAGAGGAGGGAGGAGGACAGTGAGGTGACAGCCATGGAACGAGAGGAGGGAGGAGGACAGTGAGGTGACAGCCATGGAGCGAGAGAGAGGGAGGAGGACAGTGAGGTGACAGCCATGGAACGAGAGGAGGGAGGAGGACAGTGAGGTGACAGCCATGGAACGAGAGGAGGGAGGAGGACAGTAAACAACATGAAATATGGCCCAGGTTCTGAGCCATTTTGAAGGGAAACTGACAACAATTTTAAAATAGAACTGTTAAAGTCTAACGACTGCATGTATCAAGGAAAACCACTGTGGAGATGACAATGTCTGCTGTTGTTGTTGTTGTTGTTGGGAAGACACGCTGTAACATCTATTTCAAATCCCCTATTTAATACAGTAGCAACGTCAGTATAACCCAGTGAAGTGTTGTCCTGTAGGGACACAACACATTACATATTTAATACAGTAGCAACGTCAGTATAACCCAGTGTAGTGTTGTCCTGTAGGGACACAACACATTACATATTTAATACAGTAGCAACGTCAGTATAACCCAGTGTAGTGTTGTCCTGTAGGGACACAACACATTACATATTTAATACAGTAGCAACGTCAGTATAACCCAGTGAAGTGTTGTCCTGTAGGGACACAACACATTACATATTTAATACAGTAGCAACGGTCAGTATAACCCAGTGTAGTGTTGTCCTGTAGGGACACAACACATTACATATTTAATACAGTAGCAACGTCAGTATAACCCAGTGTAGTGTTGTCCTGTAGGGACACAACACATTACATATTTAATACAGTAGCAACGTCAGTATAACCCAGTGTAGTGTTGTCCTGTAGGGACACAACACATTACATATTTAATATCAGTACTGAACTGTACAGTTCTCATGTATTCTGGAATTCGTCAAATACAAAGCTCAGCTGAACTGAAATCCCCTGTTTGGTGTCAGAATTGACTAGACGTCACCGTTATGTTTAGTGCTGTGACGATTGTGGAATGTTGGGTAACGATTAATTGTCATGCACATGGCCACAGATATTGTCATAATTGTCATTTTTGTTGAAAAAGTGTAATACTGTAACGTTCGTCGTTGGGAGAAAGAGAGGACCAATGCGCAGCGTGGTAAGTGTCCATATTGATAATTTATTGTCACGATTACACTAAACAAAATAACAAAGGAGAATGAACGAAATGAAACAGTCCTGTCTGGTGTAGACACAAAACAGAAAACAATCACCCACAACTCAACAGTGAAACCAGGCTGCCTAAGTATGGATCTCAATCAGGGACAATCAGGCTACCTAAGTATGGTTCTCAATCAGGGACAACCAGGCTGCCTAAGTATGGTTCACAATCAGGGACAACCAGGCTGCCTAAGTATGGTTCACAATCAGGGACAACCAGGCTGCCTAAGTATGGTTCAGAATCAGGGACAACCAGGCTGCCTAAGTATGGTTCTCAATCAGGGACAACCAGGCTGCCTAAGTATGGTTCACAATCAGGGACAACCAGGCTGCCTAAGTATGGTTCACAATCAGGGACAACCAGGCTGCCTAAGTATGGTTCTCAATCAGGGACAACCAGGCTGCCTAAGTATGGTTCACAATCAGGGACAACCAGGCTGCCTAAGTATGCTTCACAATCAGGGACAACCAGGCTGCCTAAGTATGGTTCTCAATCAGGGACAACCAGGCTGCCTAAGTATGGTTCTCAATCAGGGACAACCAGGCTACCTAAGTATGGTTCTCAATCAGGGACAACCAGGCTACCTAAGTATGGTTCTCAATCAGGGACAACCAGGCTACCTAAGTATGGTTCTCAATCAGGGACACCGATTGACAGCTGCCTCTGATTGAGAACCATACCACCAAACACAGAAATACCAAATCATAGAAAAACTAACATAGACAACCCGCCCAACTCATGCCCTGACCATACTAAAACAAAGACTTAACAAAGGAACTAAGGTCAGAACGTGACAAATACATCATAATGCATTTTTTTTAAATGAGCTCTGACAAAACTAATGTAAACACAGCTCTGACAAACCTAATGTAAACAACACAGCTCTGACAAACCTAATGTAAACAACACAGCTCTGACAAACCTAATGTAAACAACACAGCTCTGACAAACCTAATGTAAACAACCCAGCTCTGACAAACCTAATGTAAACAACACAGCTCTGACAAAACTAATGTAAACACAGCTCTGACAAAACTAATGGAAACAACACAGCTCTGACAAACCTAATGTAAACAACACAGCTCTGACAAACCTAATGTAAACAACCCAGCTCTGACAAACCTAATGTAAACAACACAGCTCTGACAAAACTAATGTAAACACAGCTCTGACAAAACTAATGTAAACACAGCTCTGACAAACCTAATGTAAACAACCCAGCTCTGACAAACCTAATGTAAACAACACAGCTCTGACAAACCTAATGTAAACAACACAGCTCTGACAAAACTAATGTAAACAACACAGCTCTGACACACCTAATGTAAACAACCCAGCTCTGACAAACCTAATGTAAACAACACAGCTCTGACACACCTAATGTAAACAACCCAGCTCTGACACACCTAATGTAAACACAGCTCTGACACACCTAATGTAAACACAGCTCTGACACACCTAATGTAAACACAGCTCTGACACACCTAATGTAAACAACACAGCTCTGACACACCTAATGTAAACAACACAGCTCTGACAAACCTAATGTAAACACAGCTCAGACACACCTAATGTAAACAACACAGCTCTGACAAACCTAATGCATGCTTTAGCTCTGACAAACCTAATGTAAACAACACAGCTCATTAACCTAATGTAAACACAGCTCTGACAAACCTAATGTAAACAACCCAGCTCACAAACAAACCTAATGCCAAACAACACAGCTCTGACAAACCTAATGTAACAACTTAGCTCTGACAAACCTAATGTAAACAACCCAGCTCTGACAAACCTAATGTAAACAACACAGCTCTGACAAACCTAATGTAAACAACACAGCTATGACAAACCTAATGTAAACAACACAGCTCTGACAAACCTAATGTAAACAACCCAGCTCTGACAAACCTAATGTAAACAACACAGCTCTGACAAAACTAATATAAACAACCCAGCTCTGACAAAACTAATGTAAACAACCCAGCTCTGACAAACCTAATGTAAACAACCCAGCTCTGACAAACCTAATGTAAACAACACAGCTCTGACAAACCTAATGTAAACAACACAGCTCTGACAAACCTAATATAAACAACACAGCTCTGACAAACCTAATGTAAACAACACAGCTCTGACAAACCTAATATAAACAACACAGCTCTGACAAACCTAATGTAAACAACACAGCTCTGGTGACACCCGTCTCAAAAATGAATGGTTCTGACCACTTCAAACGTTTGGAAATGAAGCTTCTCCTCCCAATGGTGCCGTTCTGCTCATAAAATGACCATCAACTTTACCCACTTCACGTAAAAATTGGAAACTGCTATTGGGTAAATCATATCTATAAAGTTGAATCCCCCTTGTCCGAAAAAAGAATATGTATTAAGACGATTATAACAACTATTAGTTCATGGTTATTGTCCATAATCGTCTGTTACACGATTATAATATATATAATAATAATAATTGTACCAGCTCCAGTTATATTATGGTTGAGAAGAGACCAACGCAGACAGTTATCAATGGGTTGTGTTAAGATGGACCAACGCAGACCGTTATCAATGGGTTGTGTTAAGATGGACAGTTATCAATGGGTTGTGTTAAGATGGACCAACACAGACCGTTATCAATGGGTTGTGTTAAGACGGACAGTTATCAATGGGTTGTGTTAAGACGGACAGTTATCAATGGGTTGTGTTAAGACGGACAGTTATCAATGGGTTGTGTTAAGACGGACAGTTATCAATGGGTTGTATTAAGATAGACCGACCCAGACCGTTATCATTGGGTTGTGTTAAGATGGACAGTTATCAATGGGTTGTGTTAAGATGGACAGTTATCAATGGGTTGTGTTAAGATGGACAGTTATCAATGGGTTGTGTTAAGATAGACCGACCCAGACCGTTATCAATGGGTTGTGTTAAGATGGACCAACGCAGACCGTTATCAATGGGTTGTGTTAAGATGGACCAACGCAGACCGTTATCAATGGGTTGTGTTAAGATGGACCAACGCAGACCGTTATCAATGGATTGTGTTAAGATGGACAGTTATCAATGGGTTGTGTTAAGATGGACAGTTATCAATGGGTTGTGTTAAGATGGACAGTTATCAATGGGTTGTGTTAAGACGGACAGTTATCAATGGGTTGTGTTAAGACGGACAGTTATCAATGGGTTGTGTTAAGATGGACAGTTATCAATGGGTTGTGTTAAGACGGACAGTTATCAATGGGTTGTGTTAAGGCGGACAGTTATCAATAGGTTGTGTTTAAGATGGACAGTTATCAATGGGTTGTACATTAAGATAGACCGACCCAGACCGTTATCATTGGGTTGTGTTAAGATGGACAGTTATCAATGGGTTGTGTTAAGATGGACCAACGCAGACCGTTATCAATGGGTTGTGTTAAGATGGACCAACGCAGACCGTTATCAATGGGTTGTGTTAAGACGGACAGTTATCAATGGGTTGTGTTAACACGGACGTTATCAATGGGTTGTGTTAAGACGGACAGTTATCAATGGGTTGTGTTAAGACGGACAGTTATCAATGGGTTGTGTTAAGACGGACAGTTATCAATGGGTTGTATTAAGACGGACAGTTATCAATGGGTTGTGTTAAGATGGACAGTTATCAATGGGTTGTGTTAAGATGGACAGTTATCAATGGGTTGTGTTAAGATGGACAGTTATCAATGGGTTGTGTTAAGATGGACAGTTATCAATGGGTTGTATTAAGACGGACAGTTATCAATGGGTTGTGTTAAGACGGACAGTTATCAATGGGTTGTATTAAGATGGACAGTTATCAATGGGTTGTGTTAAGACGGACAGTTATCAATGGGTTGTGTTAAGACGGACAGTTATCAATGGGTTGTGTTAAGATGGACAGTTATCAATGGGTTGTATTAAGATAGACCGACCCAGACCGTTATCATTGGGTTGTGTTAAGATGGACAGTTATCAATGGGTTGTGTTAAGATGGACCAACGCAGACAGTTATCAATGGGTTGTGTTAAGATGGACCAACGCAGACCGTTATCAATGGGTTGTGTTAAGATGGACCAACGCAGACCGTTATCAATGGGTTGTGTTAAGATGGACCAACGCAGACCGTTATCAATGGGTTGTGTTAAGACGGACAGTTATCAATGGGTTGTGTTAAGACGGACAGTTATCAATGGGTTGTGTTAAGACGGACAGTTATCAATGGGTTGTGTTAAGACGGACAGTTATCAATGGGTTGTGTTAAGACGGACAGTTATCAATGGGTTGTGTTAAGACGGACAGTTATCAATGGGTTGTATTAAGACGGACAGTTATCAATGGGTTGTGTTAAGATGGACAGTTATCAATGGGTTGTGTTAAGATGGACAGTTATCAATGGGTTGTGTTAAGATGGACAGTTATCAATGGGTTGTATTAAGATAGACCGACCCAGACCGTTATCATTGGGTTGTGTTAAGATAGACCGACCCAGACCGTTATCATTGGGTTGTGTTAAGATAGACCGACCCAGACCGTTATCATTGGGTTGTGTTAAGCTAGACCGACCCAGACCATAATCATTGGGTTGTGTTAAGATAGACCGACCCAGACCGTTATCATTGGGTTGTGTTAAGATAGACCGACCCAGACCGTTATCATTGGGTTGTGTTAAGATAGACCGACCCAGACCGTTATCATTGGGTTGGGTTAAGATAGACCGACCCAGACCGTTATCATTGGGTTGTGTTAAGATAGACCGACCCAGACCGTTATCATTGGGTTGTGTTAAGATAGACCGACCCAGACCGTTATCATTGGGTTGTGTTAAGATAGACCGACCCAGACCGTTATCATTGGGTTGGGTTAAGATAGACCGACCCAGACCGTTATCATTGGGTTGTGTTAAGATAGACCGACCCAGACCGTTATCATTGGGTTGTGTTAAGATAGACCGACGCAGACTGAAATACATATCTTGCTGCGTTTTGTAAAGCCAGATCTAAAATCCTTAGTGTAACTCCTGCTCAGCATCAGACTAACTTTGTGCTTCAGTTGCACTTCTCCACTCGGTTGAGAATTCACCAATGGCCATTCTATCAGCAAACAGCGTTCTGACTGATGTGGAGCTACTTTTCTCTGGTAAAATGCCACTTCAAAAAACATTAATAAAATGTAGCTGGCTATGATAAACATTCAAAATATGATGGCCAAGCATATGTTTTGCAAAAAATACTTTGCCTTTTCATTGTAAGCTCATTTAGTTGTGTGGCTGCCAGCCAAATAGCTGCTTCTGTTGTCATCTGATTAACATTAAGCTATTTTCTGCCGAATGCACTAAAGTATTTTCAGAGAAATCTGTAATTGCACGCCCCTGATCACTCTATTGAAGCAAAACAACACTGTTAACTTTTAATATAAAACGCAGGTGACATTTGTTGATGGTTTATGTTTCAAAATGCAGATTTCTGAACTCTAAAGCTACCCTGCACAGCTATAAGCTTTCATAACAGCTATAAGCATTCATAACACAGCTACAATAATTCATAACACAGCTATAAGCATTCATGACACCAGCTATAAGCATTTATAACACAGCTATACGCTTTTCATAACACAGCTATAAAGATTCATAACAGCTATAAGCATTCATAACACAGCTACAAGCATTCATAACACAGCTATAAGCATTCATAACACAGCTATAAGCATTCATAACACAGCTATAAGCATTCATAACACAGCTACAAGAATTCATAACTCAGCTAAGCATTCATAACACAGCCTAACCATTCCTGTAGCTATAACCTTTCATAACACAGCTATAAGCATTCATAACACAGCTATAAGCATTCATAACACAGCTACAGAATTCATAACACAGCTATAGTATTCATGACACAGCTATAAGCATTCATGACACAGCTATAAGCATTCATAACAGCTATAAACATTCATAACACAGCTACAAGAATTCATAACACAGCTGCCTGTGATTGCTGACACAGCTCTAAGCATTCATGACACAGCTATAAGCATTCATGACACAGCTATAAGCATTCATGACACAGCTATAAGCATTCATAACTCAGCTATAAGCATTCATGACACAGCTATAAGCATTCATGACACAGCTATGAGTATTCATAACACAGCTATAAGCATTCATAACACAGCTATAAGCATTCATAACACTTCACAGCTCCCTTTACCAACCAATAACACACAAATGCTCGTCAAAGCATTTATAATCCATTACACATCTCATAGTGAATGTTTCTGATGTAGCATTAGCCGTGGAGTGGGTAACAGGCTATCACGCTTAATAGCTGGGTGCTCTGCCATATATGGCAATGTCTTCAAATGAAATCCCAAGTTCCAGAAACATTGGGAAACGGCGGCACTCCAAAAGTTTCTTTTCAAAAAAGGACACCTCCTTTCACTTTTTTAAATTTTCGGGCCAGACAGACGAACGTGATTCGGCAGTGCTGCCTTTATCAGAGCGTCAATGTCATGTTTTGTCATTTATTATCATGTCTTGTCCCTGTGCTTCCCATTCTATTCGTTTCCCTCTGCTGGTCTTATTAGGTTCTTTCCCTCTTTCTATCCCTCTCTCTCCCCTCTCCCTCTCTCACTCTCTCGCTCTCTCTTCTCTCTATCGTTCCGTTCCTGCTCCCAGCTGTTCCTATTCCCTAATCAATCATTTAGTCTTCCCACCTGTTCCCGATCCTTTCCCCTGATTAGAGTCCCTATTTCTTCCTTTGTGTTCCGTTCCTGTCCTGTCGGTTCCTTGTTTAGAATTCACCGTGCTGTGATTGTGTATCGCCCTGTCGTGTCGTGTTTTCCTCAGATGCTGCGTGGTGAGCAGGTGTCTGAGTCTGTCTGGTTCGAGTGCCTTCCCGAGGCAACCTGCTGTTCACCTGCTGTTCAAGATCGAGTCTCCAGTTAGTCCTCGTCATTTCGAGTGAAAGTTGTGTTTTTGTTTGTATTCACTTTACTGGATTAAAGACTCTGTTTTCGCCAAGTCGCTTTTGGGTCCTCTTTCACCTGCATGACAG
>NC_060193.1:16942355-16953636 GCF_021184085.1 Oncorhynchus gorbuscha
TGTCAATCTATGACTACAGTTTGACAGACTGTGTTCACTGACTACAGCGTGACAGACTGTATCCAGCTGTCAATCTATGACTACAGTGTGACAGACTGTGTTAGCTGTCAATCTATGACTACAGTGGGACAGACTGTGTTAGCTGTCAATCTATGACTACAGTGAAACAGACTGTTAGCTGTCAATCTATGACTACAGCGTAACAGACTGTGTTAGCACTGTCAATCTATGACTACAGTGTGACAGACTGTGTTAGCTGTCAATCTATGACTACAGCGAAACAGACTGTGTTAGCTGTCAATCTATGACTACAGCGTAACAGACTGTGTTAGCACTGTCAATCTATGACTACAGCGTAACAGACTGTGTTAGCACTGTCAATCTATGACTACAGTGTGACAGACTGTGTTAGCTGTCAATCTATGACTACAGCGTAACATACTGTGTTAGCTGTCAATCTATGACTACAGCGTAACAGACTGTTAGCTGTCAATCTATGACTACAGCGTAACAGACTGTGTTAGCTATCAAACTATGACTACAGCGAAACAGACTGTGTTAGCTGTCAATCTATGACTACAGTGTAACAGACTGTGTTAGCTGTCAATCTATGACTACAGCGTAACAGACTGTGTTAGCACTGTCAATCTATGACTACAGCGTAACAGACTGTTAGCTGTCAATCTATGACTACAGCGTAACAGACTGTTAGCTGTCAATCTATGACTACAGCGTAACAGACTGTTAGCTGTCAATCTATGACTACAGCGTAACAGACTGTGTTAGCACTGTCAATCTATGACTACAGCGTAACAGACTGTTAGCTGTCAATCTATGACTACAGCGTAACAGACTGTGTTAGCACTGTCAATCTATGACTACAGCGTAACAGACTGTGTTAGCTGTCAAACTATGACTACAGCGAAACAGACTGTGTTAGCTGTCAATCTATGACTACAGCGTAACAGACTGTGTTAGCACTGTCAATCTATGACTACAGCGTAACAGACTGTGTTAGCACTGTCAATCTATGACTACAGCGTAACAGACTGTGTTAGCTGTCAATCTATGACTACAGCGTAACAGACTGTGTTAGCACTGTCAATCTATGACTACAGTGTGACAGACTGTGTTAGCTGTCAATCTATGACTACAGCGAAACAGACTGTCTCGTTAGGTCTCATTGTCTGCACGTTTCTTAATTTCCCCAATTCTTATCACCCACGGCAACATGAACAATGAAAACAACAATCTCTCCCTCTCGCTTGTCCCTTTCATTCCACTGCTGTTATTCCTTAATTCTCTCCCCTAGACTGTACCTCTCACTCCCCTCTCCTCACATCTTCTCCTCTCTCCCATACTCTGTTTGCAATGCAGTGCTATGTCTCCTCTCTCTCTCCCCAAAGCATGTGTGTCTGACTGAATGTTAGAACTAGCTCTCAATCAGTGCATTCCCTTTAAAACCCAAAGCTGGTTCAGTGTGTGTCAGAGAGGGAGGGGAGAGGAGGGGGAGAGGAGGAGGAGAGGGAGAGAGGGAGGGAGAGGGAGGAGGAGAGGGAGGGGGAGAGGGAGGGGGAGAGGGAGGGGAGACGGAGGGGGAGAGGGAGGGAGGGGAGAGGGAGGGAGAGGGAGGGGAGAGGGAGGGGGAGGGAGAGGGAGGGGAGAGGGGAGAGATTGGTAAAAAAGGATAAAGATTATATGTATTCATGTATATTTACCATATGTGCGTATGTGTGTGTGTTCGGACTCACACAGGCACATTCCTCAAAAGATGTGCCTGTGTGTGTGTGTGTGTGTGTGTTTAGTGATTGTGTCTATGGGTTTCTCCTTCGCTCCAGCACTTCCTGTGCTCTTCACAGACCATCACCATAAAAACTACAATATGGCAACAATATGGCCTAAAAATCATATCTATGGGCGATTCACAATATATATCTTGTTTAAAAAATAATAATTCTCTCAATAAGCTTTCACTCAAAAACCTTTCACGAGTATAAGACCCACTTATAATTGTATTATTTTATCAAAATAGTTTAACCTGCTTTTTCTGCATTAATCACTGATTTGGCTTTCAAGTCTATGAAAATTGACCTTTTTTTGTTACAAATTTAACCATTGATACTGCACATTCACTAATAACTGTATTAGGCATTATAGAACATTAACACAGGTCTCATAAACAATCTCTCAAACACAAGCCCACGTGTTACTGAGTATGCAGCTAATCTTTATATTTCAAGTTTCGGCAACTTGGATCTATTTGCTAGCTAACACACAGCAGAGAAGGAGCAGAGGAGACTGAAAATACAACATGAGAACGAGCAGACAAACGCTCAGGAAAACGATACTGCGCAAAAACATACATTCAAATGAAGGCAAATCATTTAATTCAAATACGTGTGTCAATGTTTGTAGTTCTAATGAAGACACAACAGAGAGGGGCAGCGAGGGGGGATGAAAGAGAGAGTCATCAACAACAGAGAGGGGCAGCGAGGGGGGATGAAAGAGAGAGTCATCAACAACAGAGAGGGGCAGCGAGGGGGATGAAAGAGAGAGTCATCAACAACAGAGAGGGGCAGCGAGGGGGATGAAAGAGAGAGTCATCAACAACAGAGAGGGGCAGCGAGGGGGGATGAAAGAGAGAGTCATCAACAACAGAGAGGGGCAGCGAGGGGATGAAAGAGAGAGTCATCAACAACAGAGAGGGGCAGCGGGGGGGATGAAAGAGAGTCATCAACAACAGAGAGGGGCAGCGAGGGGGGATGAAAGAGAGAGTCATCAACAACAGAGAGGGGCAGCGAGGGGGATGAAAGAGAGAGTCATCAACAACAGAGAGGGGCAGCGGGGGGATGAAGAGAGAGTCATCAACAACAGAGAGGGGCAGCGGGGGGATGAAGAGAGTCATCAACAACAGAGAGGGGCAGCGGGGGGGATGAAAGAGAGAGTCATCAACAACAGAGAGGGGCAGCGAGGGGGATGAAAGAGAGAGTCATCAACAACAGAGAGGGGCAGCGAGGGGGATGAAAGAGAGAGTCATCAACAACAGAGAGGGGCAGCGAGGGGGGATGAAAGAGAGAGTCATCAACAACAGAGAGGGCAGCGGGGGGATGAAAGAGAGAGTCATCAACAACAGAGAGGGGCAGCAGGGGGATGAAAGAGAGAGTCATCAACAACAGAGAGGGGCAGCGAGGGGGATGAAAGAGAGAGTCATCAACAACAGAGAGGGGCAGCGAGGGGGGATGAAAGAGAGAGTCATCAACAACAGAGAGGGGCAGCGAGGGGGATGAAGAGAGAGTCATCAACAACAGAGAGGGGCAGCGGGGGGGATGAAAGAGAGAGTCATCAACAACAGAGAGGGGCAGCGAGGGGGGATGAAAGAGAGAGTCATCAACAACAGAGAGGGGCAGCGAGGGGGGATGAAAGAGAGAGTCATCAACAACAGAGAGGGGCAGCGAGGGGGATGAAAGAGAGAGTCATCAACAACAGAGAGGGGCAGCGAGGGGGGATGAAAGAGAGAGTCATCAACAACAGAGAGGGGCAGCGAGGGGGGGATGAAAGAGAGAGTCATCAACAACAGAGAGGGGCAGCGAGGGGGATGAAAGAGAGAGTCATCAACAACAGAGAGGGGCAGCGAGGGGGATGAAAGAGAGAGTCATCAACAACAGAGAGGGGCAGCGAGGGGGGATGAAGAGAGAGTCATCAACAACAGAGAGGGGCAGCGAGGGGGATGAAAGAGAGAGTCATCAACAACAGAGAGGGGCAGCGAGGGGGATGAAAGAGAGAGTCATCAACAACAGAGAGGGGCAGCGAGGGGGGATGAAAGAGAGAGTCATCAACAACAGAGAGGGGCAGCGAGGGGGATGAAAGAGAGAGTCATCAACAACAGAGAGGGGCAGCGAGGGGGATGAAAGAGAGAGTCATCAACAACAGAGAGGGGCAGCGAGGGGGATGAAAGAGAGAGTCATCAACAACAGAGAGGGGCAGCGAGGGGGGATGAAAGAGAGAGTCATCAACAACAGAGAGGGGCAGCGAGGGGGATGAAAGAGAGAGTCATCAACAACAGAGAGGGGCAGCGAGGGGGATGAAAGAGAGAGTCATCAACAACAGAGAGGGGCAGCGAGGGGGGATGAAAGAGAGAGTCATCAACAACAGAGAGGGGCAGCGAGGGGGATGAAAGAGAGAGTCATCAACAACAGAGAGGGGCAGCGAGGGGGGATGAAAGAGAGAGTCATCAACAACAGAGAGGGGCAGCGAGGGGGGATGAAAGAGAGAGTCATCAACAACAGAGAGGGGCAGCGAGGGGGATGAAAGAGAGAGTCATCAACAACAGAGAGGGGCAGCGAGGGGGATGAAAGAGAGAGTCATCAACAACAGAGAGGGGCAGCGAGGGGGATGAAAGAGAGAGTCATCAACAACAGAGAGGGGCAGCGAGGGGGGATGAAAGAGAGAGTCATCAACAACAGAGAGGGGCAGCGAGGGGGGATGAAAGAGAGAGTCATCAACAACAGAGAGGGCAGCGGGGGGGATGAAAGAGAGAGTCATCAACAACAGAGAGGGGCAGCGAGGGGGATGAAAGAGAGAGTCATCAACAACAGAGAGGGGCAGCGAGGGGGGATGAAAGAGAGAGTCATCAACAACAGAGAGGGCAGCGAGGGGGGATGAAAGAGAGAGTCATCAACAACAGAGAGGGGCAGCGAGGGGGATGAAAGAGAGAGTCATCAACAACAGAGAGGGGCAGCGGGGGGGATGAAAGAGAGAGTCATCAACAACAGAGAGGGGCAGCGGGGGGGATGAAAGAGAGAGTCATCAACAACAGAGAGGGGCAGCGGGGGGGGATGAAAGAGAGAGTCATCAACAACAGAGAGGGGCAGCGGGGGGGATGAAAGAGAGAGTCATCAACAACAGAGAGGGGCAGCGGGGGGGGATGAAAGAGAGAGTCATCAACAACAGAGAGGGGCAGCGAGGGGGGATGAAAGAGAGAGTCATCAACAACAGAGAGGGGGCAGCGGGGGGGGATGAAAGAGAGAGTCATCAACAACAGAGAGGGGCAGCGGGGGGGATGAAAGAGAGAGTCATCAACAACAGAGAGGGGCAGCGGGGGGGATGAAAGAGAGAGTCATCAACAACAGAGAGGGGCAGCGAGGGGGATGAAAGAGAGAGTCATCAACAACAGAGAGGGGCAGCGAGGGGGGATGAAAGAGAGAGTCATCAACAACAGAGAGGGGCAGCGAGGGGGATGAAAGAGAGAGTCATCAACAACAGAGAGGGGCAGCGAGGGGGGATGAAAGAGAGAGTCATCAACAACAGAGAGGGGCAGCGAGGGGGATGAAAGAGAGAGTCATCAACAACAGAGAGGGGCAGCGAGGGGGGATGAAAGAGAGAGTCATCAACAACAGAGAGGGGCAGCGAGGGGGATGAAAGAGAGAGTCATCAACAACAGAGAGGGGCAGCGAGGGGGGATGAAAGAGAGAGTCATCAACAACAGAGAGGGGCAGCGAGGGGGGATGAAAGAGAGAGTCATCAACAACAGAGAGGGGCAGCGAGGGGGATGAAAGAGAGAGTCATCAACAACAGAGAGGGGCAGCGGGGGGGATGAAAGAGAGAGTCATCAACAACAGAGAGGGGCAGCGAGGGGGATGAAAGAGAGAGTCATCAACAACAGAGAGGGCAGCGAGGGGGGATGAAAGAGAGAGTCATCAACAACAGAGAGGGGCAGCGAGGGGGATGAAAGAGAGAGTCATCAACAACAGAGAGGGGCAGCGGGGGGGGATGAAAGAGAGAGTCATCAACAACAGAGAGGGGCAGCGAGGGGGATGAAAGAGAGAGTCATCAACAACAGAGAGGGGCAGCGAGGGGGGATGAAAGAGAGAGTCATCAACAACAGAGAGGGGCAGCGAGGGGGATGAAAGAGAGAGTCATCAACAACAGAGAGGGGCAGCGAGGGGGGATGAAAGAGAGAGTCATCAACAACAGAGAGGGGCAGCGAGGGGGATGAAAGAGAGAGTCATCAACAACAGAGAGGGGCAGCGAGGGGGATGAAAGAGAGAGTCATCAACAACAGAGAGGGGCAGCGGGGGGGATGAAAGAGAGAGTCATCAACAACAGAGAGGGGCAGCGAGGGGGATGAAAGAGAGAGTCATCAACAACAGAGAGGGGCAGCGAGGGGGATGAAAGAGAGAGTCATCAACAACAGAGAGGGGCAGCGAGGGGGATGAAAGAGAGAGTCATCAACAACAGAGAGGGGCAGCGAGGGGGATGAAAGAGAGAGTCATCAACAACAGAGAGGGGCAGCGAGGGGGATGAAAGAGAGAGTCATCAACAACAGAGAGGGGCAGCGAGGGGGGATGAAAGAGAGAGTCATCAACAACAGAGAGGGGCAGCGAGGGGGATGAAAGAGAGAGTCATCAACAACAGAGAGGGGCAGCGAGGGGGGATGAAAGAGAGAGTCATCAACAACAGAGAGGGGCAGCGGGGGGGGATGAAAGAGAGAGTCATCAACAACAGAGAGGGGCAGCGAGGGGGATGAAAGAGAGAGTCATCAACAACAGAGAGGGGCAGCGAGGGGGATGAAAGAGAGAGTCATCAACAACAGAGAGGGGCAGCGGGGGGGGATGAAAGAGAGAGTCATCAACAACAGAGAGGGGCAGCGGGGGGGATGAAAGAGAGAGTCATCAACAACAGAGAGGGGCAGCGAGGGGGGATGAAAGAGAGAGTCATCAACAACAGAGAGGGGCAGCGAGGGGGGATGAAAGAGAGAGTCATCAACAACAGAGAGGGGCAGCGAGGGGGATGAAAGAGAGAGTCATCAACAACAGAGAGGGGCAGCGAGGGGGGATGAAAGAGAGAGTCATCAACAACAGAGAGGGGCAGCGAGGGGGATGAAAGAGAGAGTCATCAACAACAGAGAGGGGCAGCGAGGGGGGATGAAAGAGAGAGTCATCAACAACAGAGAGGGGCAGCGAGGGGGGATGAAAGAGAGAGTCATCAACAACAGAGAGGGGCAGCGAGGGGGATGAAAGAGAGAGTCATCAACAACAGAGAGGGGCAGCGAGGGGGGATGAAAGAGAGAGTCATCAACAACAGAGAGGGGCAGCGAGGGGTGATGAAAGAGAGAGTCATCAACAACAGAGAGGGGCAGCGAGGGGGATGAAAGAGAGAGTCATCAACAACAGAGAGGGGCAGCGAGGGGGATGAAAGAGAGAGTCATCAACAACAGAGAGGGGCAGCGAGGGGGGATGAAAGAGAGAGTCATCAACAACAGAGAGGGGCAGCGAGGGGGATGAAAGAGAGAGTCATCAACAACAGAGAGGGGCAGCGAGGGGGATGAAAGAGAGAGTCATCAACAACAGAGAGGGGCAGCGAGGGGGATGAAAGAGAGAGTCATCAACAACAGAGAGGGGCAGCGAGGGGGATGAAAGAGAGAGTCATCAACAACAGAGAGGGGCAGCGAGGGGGATGAAAGAGAGAGTCATCAACAACAGAGAGGGGCAGCGAGGGGGATGAAAGAGAGAGTCATCAACAACAGAGAGGGGCAGCGGGGGGATGAAAGAGAGAGTCATCAACAACAGAGAGGGGCAGCGAGGGGGATGAAAGAGAGAGTCATCAACAACAGAGAGGGGCAGCGAGGGGGGATGAAAGAGAGAGTCATCAACAACAGAGAGGGGCAGCGAGGGGGATGAAAGAGAGAGTCATCAACAACAGAGAGGGGCAGCGAGGGGGGATGAAAGAGAGAGTCATCAACAACAGAGAGGGGCAGCGAGGGGGATGAAAGAGAGAGTCATCAACAACAGAGAGGGGCAGCGAGGGGGGATGAAAGAGAGAGTCATCAACAACAGAGAGGGGCAGCGAGGGGGGATGAAAGAGAGAGTCATCAACAACAGAGAGGGGCAGCGGGGGGGATGAAAGAGAGAGTCATCAACAACAGAGAGGGGCAGCGAGGGGGGATGAAAGAGAGAGTCATCAACAACAGAGAGGGGCAGCGAGGGGGATGAAAGAGAGAGTCATCAACAACAGAGAGGGGCAGCGAGGGGGATGAAAGAGAGAGTCATCAACAACAGAGAGGGGCAGCGGGGGGGATGAAAGAGAGAGTCATCAACAACAGAGAGGGGCAGCGAGGGGGATGAAAGAGAGAGTCATCAACAACAGAGAGGGGCAGCGAGGGGGGATGAAAGAGAGAGTCATCAACAACAGAGAGGGGCAGCGAGGGGGATGAAAGAGAGAGTCATCAACAACAGAGAGGGGCAGCGAGGGGGGATGAAAGAGAGAGTCATCAACAACAGAGAGGGGCAGCGGGGGGGATGAAAGAGAGAGTCATCAACAACAGAGAGGGGCAGCGGGGGGGATGAAAGAGAGAGTCATCAACAACAGAGAGGGGCAGCGGGGGGGATGAAAGAGAGAGTCATCAACAACAGAGAGGGGCAGCGAGGGGGATGAAAGAGAGAGTCATCAACAACAGAGAGGGGCAGCGAGGGGGGATGAAAGAGAGAGTCATCAACAACAGAGAGGGGCAGCGAGGGGGGATGAAAGAGAGAGTCATCAACAACAGAGAGGGGCAGCGAGGGGGGATGAAAGAGAGAGTCATCAACAACAGAGAGGGGCAGCGAGGGGGGATGAAAGAGAGAGTCATCAACAACAGAGAGGGGCAGCGAGGGGGGGATGAAAGAGAGAGTCATCAACAACAGAGAGGGGCAGCGGGGGGGATGAAAGAGAGAGTCATCAACAACAGAGAGGGGCAGCGGGGGGGATGAAAGAGAGAGTCATCAACAACAGAGAGGGGCAGCGGGGGGGATGAAAGAGAGAGTCATCAACAACAGAGAGGGGCAGCGAGGGGGGATGAAAGAGAGAGTCATCAACAACAGAGAGGGGCAGCGAGGGGGGATGAAAGAGAGAGTCATCAACAACAGAGAGGGGCAGCGAGGGGGGATGAAAGAGAGAGTCATCAACAACAGAGAGGGGCAGCGAGGGGGGATGAAAGAGAGAGTCATCAACAACAGAGAGGGGCAGCGGGGGGGATGAAAGAGAGAGTCATCAACAACAGAGAGGGGCAGCGAGGGGGATGAAAGAGAGAGTCATCAACAACAGAGAGGGGCAGCGAGGGGGATGAAAGAGAGAGTCATCAACAACAGAGAGGGGCAGCGAGGGGGGATGAAAGAGAGAGTCATCAACAACAGAGAGGGGCAGCGAGGGGGGATGAAAGAGAGAGTCATCAACAACAGAGAGGGGCAGCGAGGGGGATGAAAGAGAGAGTCATCAACAACAGAGAGGGGCAGCGAGGGGGGATGAAAGAGAGAGTCATCAACAACAGAGAGGGGCAGCGAGGGGGATGAAAGAGAGAGTCATCAACAACAGAGAGGGGCAGCGAGGGGGGGATGAAAGAGAGAGTCATCAACAACAGAGAGGGGCAGCGAGGGGGGATGAAAGAGAGAGTCATCAACAACAGAGAGGGGCAGCGAGGGGGGATGAAAGAGAGAGTCATCAACAACAGAGAGGGGCAGCGAGGGGGGATGAAAGAGAGAGTCATCAACAACAGAGAGGGGCAGCGAGGGGGGATGAAAGAGAGAGTCATCAACAACAGAGAGGGGCAGCGAGGGGGATGAAAGAGAGAGTCATCAACAACAGAGAGGGGCAGCGAGGGGGGATGAAAGAGAGAGTCATCAACAACAGAGAGGGGCAGCGAGGGGGATGAAAGAGAGAGTCATCAACAACAGAGAGGGGCAGCGGGGGGGATGAAAGAGAGAGTCATCAACAACAGAGAGGGGCAGCGAGGGGGATGAAAGAGAGAGTCATCAACAACAGAGAGGGGCAGCGAGGGGGATGAAAGAGAGAGTCATCAACAACAGAGAGGGGCAGCGAGGGGGGATGAAAGAGAGAGTCATCAACAACAGAGAGGGGCAGCGGGGGGGGATGAAAGAGAGAGTCATCAACAACAGAGAGGGGCAGCGAGGGGGGATGAAAGAGAGAGTCATCAACAACAGAGAGGGGCAGCGAGGGGGATGAAAGAGAGAGTCATCAACAACAGAGAGGGGCAGCGAGGGGGGATGAAAGAGAGAGTCATCAACAACAGAGAGGGGGAGGGGGGGGGGATGAAAGAGAGAGTCATCAACAACAGAGAGGGGCAGCGAGGGGGGATGAAAGAGAGAGTCATCAACAACAGAGAGGGGCAGCGAGGGGGGATGAAAGAGAGAGTCATCAACAACAGAGAGGGGCAGCGAGGGGGATGAAAGAGAGAGTCATCAACAACAGAGAGGGGCAGCGAGGGGGATGAAAGAGAGAGTCATCAACAACAGAGAGGGGCAGCGAGGGGGATGAAAGAGAGAGTCATCAACAACAGAGAGGGGCAGCGAGGGGGATGAAAGAGAGAGTCATCAACAACAGAGAGGGGCAGCGAGGGGGATGAAAGAGAGAGTCATCAACAACAGAGAGGGGCAGCGAGGGGGATGAAAGAGAGAGTCATCAACAACAGAGAGGGCAGCGGGGGGGATGAAAGAGAGAGTCATCAACAACAGAGAGGGGCAGCGAGGGGGATGAAAGAGAGAGTCATCAACAACAGAGAGGGCAGCGAGGGGGATGAAAGAGAGAGTCATCAACAACAGAGAGGGGCAGCGAGGGGGGATGAAAGAGAGAGTCATCAACAACAGAGAGGGGCAGCGAGGGGGGATGAAAGAGAGAGTCATCAACAACAGAGAGGGGCAGCGAGGGGGATGAAAGAGAGAGTCATCAACAACAGAGAGGGGCAGCGAGGGGGATGAAAGAGAGAGTCATCAACAACAGAGAGGGGCAGCGAGGGGGGGATGAAAGAGAGAGTCATCAACAACAGAGAGGGGCAGCGAGGGGGGATGAAAGAGAGAGTCATCAACAACAGAGAGGGGCAGCGAGGGGGATGAAAGAGAGAGTCATCAACAACAGAGAGGGGCAGCGAGGGGGATGAAAAGAGAGTCATCAACAACAGAGAGGGGCAGCGAGGGGGATGAAAGAGAGAGTCATCAACAACAGAGAGGGGCAGCGTAGGGGGATGAAAGAGGAAGGAAGTCATCAACAACAGAGAGGGGCAGCGAGGGGGGATGAAAGAGAGTCATCAACAACAGAGAGGGGGCAGCGAGGGGGATGAAAGAGAGAGTCATCTGGCACTGCGAGGAAGGGGCAGCGAGGGGGGATGAAAGAGAGAGTCATCAACCACAGAGAGGGGCAGCGAGGGGGATGAGAGGAGATCAGTCAACAACAGAGAGGGGCAGCGAGGGGGGAGGAAAGAGAGAGTCATCAACAACAGAGAGGGGCAGCGAGG
>NC_060193.1:16953736-16958736 GCF_021184085.1 Oncorhynchus gorbuscha
TCCCTATTCTCTCATGTTCTCTCCTGTCCTCTCCCTATTCTCTCCTGTTCTCTCATGTTCTCTCCTATTCTCTCCTGTTCTCTCATGTTCTCTCCTATTCTCTCCTGTCCTCTCCTGTTCTCTCCTGTCCTCTCCCTATTCTCTCATGTTCTCTCCTGTCCTCTCCCTATTCTCTCATGTTCTCTCCTATTCTCTCCTGTTCTCTCATGTTCTCTCCTGTTCTCTCCTGTTCTCTCCTATTCTCTCCTGTTCTCTCATGTTCTCTCCTATTCTCTCCTGTTCTCTCATGTTCTCTCATGTTCTCTCCTATTCTCTCCTGTTCTCTCATGTTCTCTCCTGTTCTCTCCCTATTCTCTCATGTTCTCTCCTATTCTCTCCTGTTCTCTCCTGTTCTCTCCTGTTCTCTCCTATTCTCTCATGTTCTCTCCTATTCTCTCCTGTTCTCTCCTGTTCTCTCCTGTTCTCTCCTATTCTCTCCTATTCTCTCCTGTTCTCTCCTGTTCTCTCCCTATTCTCTCATGTTCTCTCCTATTCTCTCCTGTTCTCTCCTGTTCTCTCCCTATTCTCTCCTGTCCTCTCCCTATTCTCTCCTGTTCTCTCCTGTCCTCTCCCTATTCTCTACTGTCCTCTCCCTATTCTCTCCTGTCCTCTCCCTATTCTCTCCTGTCCTCTCCCTATTCTCTACTGTCCTCTCCCTATTCTCTCCAATTCTCTCCTGTCCTCTCCAATTCTCTCCTATTCTCTCCTATTCTCTCCTGTTCTCTCCTATTCTCTCCTGTTCTCTCCAATTCTCTCCAATTCTCTCCTATTCTCTCCTGTCCTCTCCAATTCTCTCCTATTCTCTCCTATTCTCTCCTGTTCTCTCCTATTCTCTCCTGTTCTCTCCAATTCTCTCCTATTCTCTCCTATTCTCTCCTGTTCTGTCCTATTCTCTCCTGTTCTCTCAAATTCTCTCCTATTCTCTCCTGTTCTCTCCTGTTCTCTCCTATTCTCTCCTGTCCTCTCCCTATTCTCTCATGTTCTCTCCTGTCCTCTCCCTATTCTCTCATGTTCTCTCCAATTCTCTCCTATTCTCTCCTATTCTCTCCTGTTCTGTCCTATTCTCTCCTGTTCTCTCAAATTCTCTCCTATTCTCTCCTGTTCTCTCCTGTTCTCTCCCTATTCTCTCCTGTCCTCTCCCTATTCTCTCCTGTTCTCTCCTGTTCTCTCCCTATTCTCTCATGTTCTCTCCTATTCTCTCCTGTCCTCTCCTGTTCTCTCCTGTTCTCTCCTGTCCTCTCCCTATTCTCTCATGTTCTCTCCTATTCTCTCCTGTCCTCTCCTGTTCTCTCCTGTCCTCTCCCTATTCTCTCATGTTCTCTCCTGTCCTCTCCCTATTCTCTCATGTTCTCTCCTATTCTCTCCTGTCCTCTCCTGTTCTCTCCTGTCCTCTCCCTATTCTCTCATGTTCTCTCCTGTCCTCTCCTGTTCTCTCCTGTCCTCTCCCTATTCTCTCATGTTCTCTCCTGTCCTCTCCTGTTCTCTCCTGTCCTCTCCCTATTCTCTCATGTTCTCTCCTGTCCTCTCCCTATTCTCTCATGTTCTCTCCTATTCTCTCCTGTCCTCTCCTGTTCTCTCCTGTCCTCTCCCTATTCTCTCATGTTCTCTCCTGTCCTCTCCTGTTCTCTCCTGTCCTCTCCCTATTCTCTCATGTTCTCTCCTGTCCTCTCATGTTCTCTCCTGTCCTCTCCTGTTCTCTCCTGTCCTCTCCCTATTCTCTCATGTTCTCTCCTGTCCTCTCCTGTTCTCTCCTGTTCTCTCCCTATTCTCTCATGTTCTCTCCTATTCTCTCCTGTCCTCTCCTGTTCTCTCCTGTCCTCTCCCTATTCTCTCATGTTCTCTCCTGTCCTCTCCCTATTCTCTCATGTTCTCTCCTATTCTCTCCTGTCCTCTCCTGTTCTCTCCTGTCCTCTCCCTATTCTCTCATGTTCTCTCCTGTCCTCTACCTATTCTCTCATGTTCTCTCCTATTCTCTCCTGTCCTCTCCTGTTCTCTCCTGTCCTCTCCCTATTCTCTCCTGTTCTCTCCCTATTCTCTCATGTTCTCTCCTATTCTCTCCTGTCCTCTCCTGTCTATTCTCTCCTGTCCTCTCCCTATTCTCTCATGTTCTCTCCTGTCCTCTCCCTATTCTCTCATGTTCTCTCCCTATTCTCTCCTGTCCTCTCCTGTTCTCTCATGTTCTCCTGTCCTCTCCCTATTCTCTCATGTTCTCTCCTGTCCTCTCCTGTTCTCTCCTGTCCTCTCCCTATTCTCTCATGTTCTCTCCTATTCTCTCCTGTCCTCTCCTGTTCTCTCCTGTCCTCTCCCTATTCTCTCATGTTCTCTCCTGTCCTCTCCTGTTCTCTCCTGTTCTCTCCCTATTCTCTCATGTTCTCTCCTATTCTCTCCTGTCCTCTCCTGTTCTCTCCTGTCCTCTCCCTATTCTCTCATGTTCTCTCCTGTCCTCTCCCTATTCTCTCATGTTCTCTCCTATTCTCTCCTGTCCTCTCCTGTTCTCTCCTGTCCTCTCCCTATTCTCTCATGTTCTCTTCCTGTCCTCTCATGTTCTCTCCCTTTTCTCTCCTCTCCCTATTCTCTCATGTTCTCTCCCTATTCTCTCCTGTCCTCTCCCTGTTCTCTCCTGTCCTCTCCCTATTCTCTCATGTTCTCTCCTGTCCTCTCCTGTTCTCTCCTGTTCTCTCCCTATTCTCTCATGTTCTCTCCTATTCTCTCCTGTCCTCTCCTGTTCTCTCCTGTCCTCTCCCTATTCTCTCATGTTCTCTCCTGTCCTCTCCCTATTCTCTCATGTTCTCTCCTATTCTCTCCTGTCCTCTCCCTATTCTCCTGTTCTCTCCTGTCCTCTCCCTATTCTCTCATGTTCTCTCCTGTCCTCTCCTGTTCTCTCCTGTCCTCTCCCTATTCTCTCATGTTCTCTCCTGTCCTCTCCCTATTCTCTCCTGTTCTGTCCTATTCTCTCCTGTTCTCTCATGTTCTCTCCTATTCTCTCCTGTTCTCTCCTGTTCTCTCCCTATTCTCTCCCTATTCTCTACTGTTCTCTCCTGATCTCTCCCTATTCTCTCCTGATCTCTCCCTATTCTCCCCTGATCTCTCCCTATTCTCTCCTGTTCTTTCCGTCAATTGCTGACCCCTATAACATAGTTTTCTTAAAACAGAGACACGTGCGCATTCTAAAATCTCCCACTCCGGGAGAGAGGGAACATTCAGATTTAAGTCAAACTGTAACTCGGCCACTCAGAAACATTCACTCTTCTTGGTAAGCAACTCTGGTGTATATTTGTCCTTGTGTTTTAGGCTATTGTCCTGCTGGAAGGTGAATTGTTCTCCCAGTGCCTGGTGGAGAACAGACTGAACCACCTTTTCCTCTAGGATTTCCCCAGTGGTTGGCTCTATTCCGTTTCTTTATTATACTGAAAAACTCCCCAGTCCTTAATGATTACAAGTATACACATAACATGCTGCAGCCACCACTATGCTTGAGAATATGGAGAGTGGTACTCATTTGCCCCAAACATAACATATTCAGGACAAAAACTGAATTGCTTTTCAATATTACTTTAGTACCTTTGTTGCAAACAGGATGCAATTGAGCTAGGAAGGACGCTTGTATCTTTTTGTAGTGACTGCGTGTATTGATACACCATCCAAAGTGTAATTAATAACTTCACTACGATCAAAGGGCTATTCAGTGCCCATTTTTCAGTGCCTATCTACCAATAGGTGCCTTCTTTGCGAGACATTGAAACCTCCCAGGTCTTTGTAGTTAAATCTGTGCTTGAAATTCACTGCTCGACTGAGGGACCTTACATATCATTTGTATGTGGGGTACAGAGCTGAGGTATCATTCAAAATCATGTTAAACACTATTATTGCAACTATCCATGCAACTTACTATTTGACTAAGTGCTTGAATACTTATTGACTCAAGACATTGCAGCGTCTTCTTTTTTTAATCATGTGTAAACATTTCGAAAATAAATAAATATTGCACATAATTCCACTTTGACATTAAAATCTCAATTGAAACCATTTTAAATTCAGGCTGTAACACAACAAAATATGGAAAAAGTCAAGGGATTTGAATCATTTCTGAAGGCGGTGTATATTTGTCGTTATGCACCATCCCCACCAGGCTGTAACCTTGGACAAGGACTCTCCCCTGACACACACACACACACACACCTTTAGGTGCCCGTGCACAGATGAGGGAACAACTCTCAGCGGGACCGGAGACGACAGGATGGAACAACACGCGTTGGCGGGTGGGTGGGTCCGTGAGATTGATGCTCGTGTGAAAAAGGTCCAGCGAATATGGTGCAACTCAGGTTTATTCATGCATCTGCCTCCCCACCATGGTCGCTTTCCGCTGGGGCGCTGTAAATCCAGCTCCCGCCAAAACAAACTTCACATGGGCTCTTTCATCAAGTTGTCCTTTTATTTTTTTCCAATTAACCTGATTCTATAAGATAAGTTATAGGCATTGATATTAACTGTAACAAGACATGGAGGTTATAGCTTTTTCATTGTTCTGGGTAGACCTAACTGTCCAGTGATCTTGTTTTTATTCTTCAATCATTATTCAGGACAGTTCCTGTGATGTCCGTCGCGGCGGGAGCACGTGTATAGCGTTTCTCTCCTTGCAGGCGGACATGGCATGGCCTCACAGAGCGAAGCCGACATTATTCAGTCAAACTGTTGGCCAACTTTGCCGACGCAAAATTGCGAGGAGCCAAGTCCAGAATAAAGTGTCTGTTGTTCATTCTGATTTGTAAATAGGCTACCTCCACGCGTCAACAGTGAAATAACTTCCAGGCGTGTATCTTAACCATCAGACATTTACATGAGAAAGTTGACAATGGCTGAACAGTCGGGGAACCCTTAACAAGAGACCCATTTACAGTGAACAGGGTGAGAGAGAGAGAGAGAGAGAGAGAGAGAGAGAGAGAGAGAGAGAGAGAGAGAGA
>NC_060193.1:16961236-16968736 GCF_021184085.1 Oncorhynchus gorbuscha
GTAGCCTATCAGTACTTTTACGGTAAGGGTTGGTGCCCACTGTGCGTGTGGCACTTATAACTGGAGCTGGAGTTTGTGGACACCTGTATGTGACTAAATTGACTGTTTAGATTAGAGATGCTGGAATCATGTTTCTTCTTCCCCCCCAACCCCCCATCACACCTTATAAAATAATAGTGGGACATCATCTCAAGGGAAGTTTTCTTGTGACCGTTATTACGTTTTCAACATACTCTGCATTTTCAATCAATAAAAATGTAAGTATTTAGTACCAGTAATTGATTAGAATTGTATAATTTTGACTTAATTGTCACATTGATTATTCATTCTCTTCCGGTTCCACTTTAGATGAAGTACAAATTATAAAGGCTGTAAAATTGCAAAAGGCTTCATAAGCACGACATAAATGCTACACATATCATCTATAAGCACATGTCAAACTCTATAAATGGTGTATAAAGGGTGACATAACCATTCCCACTGTAGGCTGAATTGCCAAAGACATAAGGCATTATGCATGTTTGTACACCCTTTATAGAGTATGACATAATCGTATAGATGATTTGTGAAGTATTTATGTAGTGTTTACGAAGCCTTTATGTCCACTGTAAAAAGAAATCCTGTTGTTTTTTGTTAACTTACTGGCAGACAGTTACCTGTAAATTAAAATAAAAAATAAAAATTAAAAATAAGTACAGTATGTTACCGTAAATGTACTTTTATGGTCTCTTTGGAAATTACGGTAACGTACAGTACCTTTATTAATGTACAGGCTGCAACTAAGCTCCCATAAAAACATACACAAATATTTTTACAGTGTATGCTGTATAAAAGCTTTATAATCTGTACTTTGTTTAAATCAAATGACATTTTATTGGTCACATATACATGGTTAGCAGATGTTAATGCGAGTGTAGTGAAATGCTTGTGCTTCTAGTTCGACAGTGCAGCAATATCTAACATGTAATCTAACAACTACCCAATACACAAACATCGAAGTAAAGGAATGGAATACAAATATATACATATAAATATATGGATGAGCAAACGACAGAGCGGCATAGGCAAGATGCAATAGATGGTATGAAATACAGTATATACATATGAGATGAGTAATGCAACAATGATTACAAGTTTAAAGTGGGACCTCAGTTCCTCTGGAAGGAGTAAAAACACGTTGCTGTCGACTGTATTCGTGTTGATAAGGGTTCTAACTCACACCTGTAGGAAGGCAACCTGACCCGGGACACATTGAGGACGATCACCATGGATACTGAGGGTGCCGACAAAATGACCTCTCTGGCACCAACTCTGGCACTATAACATCAATCTCCTCTGGCACAATGATTAGGTTTACCAAGACATTCCAGAACACTCCCTGGCTGTGGTTTACAAGTCAAGTCTACAATGTGTAAATAACCCCTAAAGAGATGTCAAAATTGAAGTTGGGATGCTTTAAACGAAATAGATACAGTTCAAAGCTGTTTTGTTTTCTCCTCTGCTCTTGTTGTTGAAAGGCTGGCAAGGGGCTACTAAAACGATTCAATGTATCTTGAATTTAGGGAACACACAGCGTGTGCAAGATGGGTAGCCCAGCGGTGAAGAGCTAGTAACTGAAAGGTTGCTGGTTCGAATCCCCCAGCCGACAAGGTGAACAATCTGTCAATCTGACCTTGAGCAAGGCGCTTTAGGCTCTGGATAAGAGCGCCTGCTAAAACGTAAATGTCCCTGAGTTACCCCGTACAGGTACAGTGTGCAAGATGGGCTTGCTTCTCAACTGTCAATTTGTGGGTAGTTTGAGCACCAGGAACACAAATAGTTTGGTTAATGAAGAAGTTGTGCCAGTTCTTGTTTGCAGAGGCTGTGTGGGGATCTGTACACCTTATACTGTTCATGTGTAATATACAAGAGTTGATTGTTGCTTGAATCTGTCCGTTAGAGATACTCAAGTGTTATAGAGGGGTGGTTGAGTGAATATGAGACTCTCAAACTCATTCACATCACCCCAACTGGAGCACAGGGCAGCAGAGCATTCCACTTCACACCTGGCTGGGTACATCAATGTTGATTCATTTTGGTTGAAAGTATTTTTTCTGTTTGCAGGGTCCCTTTTTAGTGTTGTGGAGCAATTGGTTTTGAGTGTTTTCATGGGTTGCCTGGAGGTGGTTGGAGTGCGCAGAGGTTGTTTGAGGTGGTTGGAGTGTTGTGCAGAAGTTGTTTGGAGGTGGTTGGAGTGTTGTGCAGAGGTTGTTTGGAGGTGGTTGGAGTGTTGTGCAGGTTGTTGGAGGTGGTTGGAGTGTTGTGCAGAGGTTGTTTGAGGTGGTTGGAGTGTTGTGCAGAGGTTGTTTGGAGAGGTAGTTGAGTGTTGTGCAGAGGTTGTTTGGGGAATTGAAGGGTGCACACAGAGAGACAGGAAGGAGTACGGTGGATCACACTGCTCAGGAATACTAATGAGTATCTTTTTGTCATCAATCTGTCTCTAAGATACTCCTCTCTCTCCTTCTCTCTTCTCTCTCTCTCTCTCTCTCTCTCTCTCTCTCTCTCTCTCTCTCTCCTCTCTCTCTCTCTCTCTCTCTCTCTCTCTCTCTCTCTCTCTCTCTCTCTCTCTCTCTTCTCTTAATCCAAGTCCTCTTTCCCCTTCTCTGCCCCCTCACACACTTGAACACATACTCACATAGGATCACTCGGTCACACAAGCCAATGTGCGCTCACACACACACACTTTCTCCCTCTCTCTCACTCAGTCGTATTTTTCAATGGTGGCTTTTGTCCCTTTCATCTCCCTAAACAAAGGATTCTTGTGCACACAGGACAGAGTGAGAGAGAGATGGCGAGAGGGAGAAAGGGAGGGAAGGGAAGGGAAAGGGGGGACACCTAGTCAGTTGTACAACTGAATGCCTTCAACTGAAATGTGTCTTCCGCATTTAACCCAACCCCTCTTAATCACCACACGAAATCCGGATTGGACTTGACATGACATTTTAAGGCAGGATGGTAACAAACCTATGTAAATTGAGTCAACAAATCTTTTGTTACAGTGCATACTTTGATTCAAAAGGAGAGAGAATATAGCGGAGAGGAAGACACAGAAGTGTTAAAAGGAATACTAAACGAAGGGAAAATAATAATAATAATTATAATAGTAAGTGTTGTTTGGGAAATATCAACATTGATATATTGAGACGGCCGTGTTGTGTATGTCGCTGTACATGTGAATGTGTGTTTACTGTATGTGTGGGCGAGGCCTCAGTAGGGTTCAGAGGGCAGCTGTGAATGTACTCGGCCTATCACACTCGCCTATCCGAAACCCCGCCTCCTCAACCCCCCGCCCCCCCATTTAGTATTCTGAGCACAGAAATCTACACAGATCCCTATTCATACTCACAGTGTGAGCTTCAGCACCAGAGACATGAAGGGAGAGAGGGAGGAAGGGGGGAGGAAAGAGGGGGAGAGAGAATAGAGTAAGCGAGTGGGGACACAGAGAGAAAGGTCAGAAAGTAGAGAGCGTATCAGATCGCCTATTTCTCCGCCTTTTGTTTTAGTTGGTTATTTTTTTATTGGTCTGGAAAGCAGAGGCAGGCAGAGACAAAAGGACCATTTAGCCAAGGAGAGAGAGGGAGAGAGAGAGAGAGAGAGAGAGAGAGAGAGAGAGAGAGAGAGAGAGAGAGAGAGAGAGAGAGAGAGAGAGAGAGAGAGAGAGAGAGAGAGAGAGAGAGAGATAGATAGATAGATAGATAGATAGATAGATAGATAGATAGATAGATAGAGAGATAGAGAGAGAGAGATAGATAGAGCGAGATAGAGATAGAGAGAGATAGAGAGATAGAGAGAGAGATAGATAGAGCGAGATAGAGATAGAGAGAGATAGATAGAGAGATAGAGAGAGAGATGGAGAAATAAAGATATATATAGAGGTAGATAGAGAGATAGAGAGTTAGATAGAGAAAGTCCAGATGAGGATACAGAACAAAGTCTAGAAGGAGGCTCGGGCCAAAGTCACACACAAACAGCAAGTCTCCATATCCCCAAGGAGAAAAAGAGGCATCTTGGCCCTGATAGATAGCAGAGGGAGAAGTGCGTACGTCCCAGTACACATCACTGGGCCAAGCTTCCCTGCTACCCAGGACTCTGTACCAGGCCGTACAGCAAAGGCTCCTAAAATGGTCAAAGACTCCAGCAACCCAAAGGCTCCTTAACAGCTTCACCCCCAAGACATAAAGAGTCAATAATGAATCAAATGGCTACCTGGAATATTTTGATTTTTATACTGCTGCTTCTAGCTGTTTATTATCTATGCATAGTTACTTTTACCCTACATATTACCTCAATTACCTGGACTAACCTGTACCGCATTGACTCCGTAACGGGCTCCTGTATATAGCCTCGCTACTGTTATTTTATAATGTTACCTTTTTAACTTTAAGTATATTTAGTAAATATTTTCTTAACTCTTATGTTCTTAAAACTGCGTTGTTGGTTAAGGAATTGTAAGTAAGTAATTTCAACACCCGTTGAAGTCTACACCCGTTGTATCTACACCCGTTGAAGTCTACACCCGTTGAAGTCTACACCCGTTGTATCTACACCCATTGTATCTACACCCGTTGAAGTCTACACCCGTTGTATCTACACCCGTTGAAGTCTACACCCGTTGTATCTACACCCGTTGTATCTACACCTGTTGTATCTACACCCGTTGTATCTACACCTGCTGTATCTACACCCATTGAAGTCTACACCCTGTTGAAGTCTACACCCGTTGTATCTACACCTGTTTACCTACACCCGTTGTATCTACACCTGTTGTATCTACACCTACTTGAAGTCTACACCGCTGAAGTCTACACCCGTTGTATCTACACCTGCTGTATCTACACCCGTTGTATCTACACCCGTTGAAGTCTACACCCGTTGTATCTACACCCGTTGTATCTACACCCGTTGTATCTAAACATGTTGTATCTACACCCGTTGTATCTACACCTGTTGAAGTCTACACCCGTTGTATCTACACCCGTTGTATCTACACCTGTTGAAGTCTACACCCGTTGAAGTCTACACCCGTTGTATCTACACCCGTTGTATCTACACCCGTTGAAGTTTACACCCGTTGTATCTACACCTGTTGAAGTCTACACCCGCTGAAGTCTACACCATTGCATCTACACCCATTGAAGTCTACACCCGTTGTATCCTACACTGCTGTATCTACACCTGCTGAAGTCTACACCCGTTGTATCTACACCCATTGAAGTCTACACCGTTGTATCTACACCCTGTATCTACACCCGCTGTATCTACACCGTTGAAGTCTACACCCGTTGTATTCGCACATGTGACAAATAACATTTGATTTGGATTTGGGACAAGCTCTATTCTCCTGCTGTACTGCGTCCACAAATCACACCGTGTAATTCTCTGGACACAGAAAAACATTTATTGAGACAGTGAAAATGAGATCATGTTGAGCTGCACATGGTAGTAGACTACTGGGGCAGTATGGGGCTAATCATCAACGTGGTGAGGTCATAGTTTGAACTCTAAGTAAAGCAGTACTACTACATGTAAGGCAGTAAGACGATTGAAACGTTCATTTTATTTCATTAGGGAAAAAGGGATAATGAAAGAGAAGTAGATTGTGTCAGGGATCAAAGCCCATTCATACATGGTTGATCCAGACCAGTGGAGGCTGCAGAGGGGAGGACGGCTCATAATAATGTCTGGAATGGAGTCAATGGAATGGCATCAAACACATGGAAACCATGAGGAAACCATGTGGAAACCATGAGGAAACCATGTGGAAACCATGTGGAAACCATGTGGAAACCATGTGGAAACCATGAGGAAACCATGTGGAAACCATGAGGAAACCATGTGGGAAACCATGAGGAAACCATGTGGAAACCATGTGGAAACCATGGGAAACCATGTGGAAACCATGAGGAAACCATGTGGAAACCATGTGGAACCATGTGGAAACCATGAGAAAACCATGAGGAAACCATGTGGAAAACCATGGAAACCATAAGGAAACCATGAGGGAACCATGTGTTTGATGTATATGATACCATTCCACCATTCCGCTCCAACCATTACCACGAGCCTGTCCCCAATGAAGTTGCCACCATCCTCCTGTGCTCCAGATACTAGGCTACATGTGGCTTTTCTGTTCCTGGTTTCGGATGGGGAATAAGTAAGCCTTGTTTCAGTCCCTCTTGATCCAGCCAGCGTGATGCGCTGCAGACACATCTGAGCGCCTTAGCATTATAGAGGGCTTTAAAAGGAAAAGACAGCTGTGACTTTGCACTGAAAGGGGCTTTTACTTTGAAAGGGCAGCTGTGGCTCTGTCTAAAGAAAAAGGATGAAGAGAGAGAGTGACAGAGAGTTTGAGCACATTGACAGCCACAGGCCTGCATCTGTCCACTTGAAAAAGTGTGTCCCATTTATAATGTCCCTCTTTCTATCCCTTCTTCATGTCTTCCTCCCCCACACCCTGAATGTTCCACTCCTGTCACCTCTTCCATTCCTCCCGTTAACAACCTCTCTTCCTTTCCTCTTCTCTCCTTTCTCACAAAATCTTTTGAACTTGTTTTTCATCAACTTTGACTTTGCACAATATTTATCTCTTCCCTCCCTCTTCACCCTCCTTCTCCCCACCCCTCACTCCTCTCCCTCTTCATCTTTCTCCAGTTTCACTCCTCTTTTTCTTCATCTCTCCCGTTTCACTCCTCTCCCTCCTCACCCCTACTTCTCCCTCACCCCTCCCTCCTCACTCCTCACTCCTCTCCCTCCCTCTCCCTCCTCATCCCTCTCCCTCCTCACCCCTCACCATCACCCTCTCCCTCTCACCTCTCTCCCTTCAGCTCTCTCCCTCACTCTAATTTCCACCAAGTCCTTTCCCATTTATCCGTTCTATCCTCTTCACCCCGACCCTCACTCCCTCCATCATCAACTTCCTCCCACCATCCCTCCCTTCTTCCCCTGATAAAGCTGCAGTTTCATGACGCCGCCACTCTCCGCGCGGCTCCTCCCCCAGAAGGAGTGTCACTCCATGACACAGACGGAGGTTCTGGAAGCCGCTGCTGGGGGCAGGGGGCGGAAGGGGTGGGGGGGTGGCAACTGTGGCAGGGGGCAGCAATGGCAGGGGGCAGCGATGGCAGGGGGCAGCGACGGCAGGGGGCAGCGACGGCAGGGGGGCAGCGACGGCGGTCTGCGCACCCGACGGAGACGGCGCGTTTTCCAAGGACGGGCACAGAACGTGCACATCGAGCATGTGAGGGCCGTGGGGCGATGTACCTGCGTGACATCTGGACGACCTTCCTGGACATGCAGTGGCGCTACAAGCTCTTCCTGTTCTCGGCCACCTTCGCGGGACCTGGTTCCTGTTCGGGGTTCTGTGGTACCTGGTGGCGCTGGCATGGAGACCTGCTAGGTGAGGATGGAGGAAGGGGAGAGAGAGGGAGAGAGGGATGGGGGAGAGAAGGTGGGAGGGGAGGGGTT
>NC_060193.1:16973736-16978384 GCF_021184085.1 Oncorhynchus gorbuscha
TTAAAATCACTCTGTAAGAATAAAATTAGAACTCAGCGGTGTAAAAGAACCCCCAGTGTTGATATTAATAGTCAGAGTTATTGTTTTACACTGTGGAGAGTAAAACAGTCCAATCAAAACCACACCCATCATTATCAGATTTCCCAGAATGCACTACTCTGTTTTTGCATGTACATTCACTGATTGAATGATGTTATGCTTCTCAAAGATAACATATATTTTTCTGTTAGTTAATTTGATTTATTGCACCTGTTATTGGAAATGGATTTGTTCCAGTGTAAATGGTTTAGGTAGTCTCTTTATCAATTTCCATTATCCCACGACAGTCTTTCTGAATGAGGTTAGCGAGGAGTGAATAAAGATTCCAACTGAGCCCGGATATCCTGGCTGTCTGGATTCTGTAGAATTACATTCATCACTTTGCAAGCCAGCATAATGTGACTTGCAGGCCTGATGTGTGCTAGGGTAAAACTAAGCAATCAAAGCAAGGCCTTATGATATATATAAGTATATATAAATAATTCAACAACCATGTCTGTGTCACTAACAAATACAGTCATGGGTGGTAAATTCGACAATTCACTCAAAAATAAAAGATACCCTGGGAAAAATGCAAATGATATTTTACACCACCATGCACCATTTCATTATAGTTCACTCCAGTGTAGAGTGAAATACCTATTAGTTCACTCCATTGTAGTCACATTTTTGGGGTCTGGGGGATGACACCGGGAGAGGGGTCTCTCTCTCTCTCCATCCCTGTGTGTATGTCAGTGGAATGTGTGTGAGTGGGTGCCAGGGTTTCTCATTAAAAGACAATGGGGTACAGTCTGATACAGTGAGGGGTGCTGACATACAGCTGGGGGGGGATCCTCTTACAGGAGGGCAGGCCTCTCATCACCACTAACCACAGAGCTATTACTGACCCATACTGATCCCTGATCTACCTCTCTACTCCTTTACTGCTCTCTCTCTCTCCTCTCTCTCTCCTCTCTCTCTCTCTCCTCTCTCTCTCTCTCTCTCTCTCTCTCTCTCTCTCTCTCTCTCTCTCTCTCTCTCTCTCTCTCTCTCTCTCTCTCTCTCGCTCCCCCATCTCTCTCTCTCTCTCTCTCTCTCTCTCTCTCTCTCTCTCTCTCTCTCTCTCTCTCTCTCTCTCTCTCTCTCTCTCTCTCTCTCTCTCTCCCATCTCTCTCTCTCTCTCTCTCTCTCTCTCTCTCTCTCTCTCTCTCTCTCTCTCTCTCTCTCTCTCTCTCTCTCTCTCTCTCTCTCTGCTCTCTCTCTCTCTCTCTCTCTCTCTCTCTCTCTCTCTCTCTCTCTCTCTCTCTCTCTCTCTCTCTCTCTCTCTCTCTCTCTCTCTCTCTCTCTCTCTCTCTCTCTCTCTCCCCCCCTTCTCTCTCTCTATAATGGGTTGAGCCCCAAACTCCTCCTGTTATTAAATTGACTGTGGTCAGATTGTACGCCATTGTGTTACTGTACACGTAATATGTTTATTTAATGATGCCTGATCCCAGAGAACACTCTGTTTGGCATTTGGGTTCACACTGTGTACCTTGAAAATGTAAGTAATATCTGCAAAAATCGTAATACTATCTTAAAGTATCATAATACTGTTACTAGAAGAATCAAAATACTAACAGTACATAATGCTACGACATTAGCCCCGCACTATCTATGAATCTGTCTTCTAGTCTGGCCTCCTCTCACGGCAGCTCTCAAATTCTCATGATGCATTTCTGTGGAAATATCTGCAGCGCTTTGGGGGCACACGGACGGGGAGTTGGGGATTTTGCCAAAAACGGTGGGACACTGTCAGGAGTTTCAGTGCGGGGTTACAATGAGTGCACTAACGTGAATCCCCTCAGTACACTGTAGTTGTTAAAAGGAGTGAGAAGAGAGGAGCACAGAGGTTGTAAAGGCTGTTCAGAAGAGCACAGTCAGAACTGCTCAAACCAGAAGTCAAGAACAACATTAGAGACTGAATAGACTAGACAGTCTACCATATCATGCATTGTGTGTGCTTGTCTGTGTGCATACGTGTGTGTGTGATATTTGTGCATGCACGTTTGTATGTGTGTGCGTGTGTTACGAAGTGAGAGCAGTACTGGGTCAAGGTTAGAGTTAAAAGGACTGTTTTCACAGATGACATAGACTGACCAGGTGAAATCAGGTGAAAGCTATGATTGCTTATTGATGTAACTTGTTAAGTCCACTTCAATCAGTGTAGTTGAAGGGGAGGAGACAGATTAAAGAAGGATTTTAAGCCCTGAGACAATTGAGACATGGAAGGTGCAAAAATGCATTTGAGTGTTTACCAGCATTTGTAACTGGAGTCTGATAATTATCTCTACAAAACAGTTAATCTCATAAAAATACTTGCTTGATATACAGTGCCTTGCGAAAGTATTCGGCCCCCTTGAACTTTGCGACCTTTTGCCACATTTCAGGCTTCAAACACAATTTGTAAGTCGCTCTGGATAAGAGCGTCTGCTAAATGACTTAAATGTAATGTAATGATATAAAACTGTATTTTTTTGTGAAGAATCAACAACAAGTGGGACACAATCATGAAGTGGAACGACATTTATTGGATATTTCAAACTTTTTTAACAAATCAAAAACTGAAAAATTGGGCGTGCAAAATTATTAAGCCTCTTTACTTTCAGTTCAGCAAACTCTCTCCAGAAGTTCAGTGAGGATCTCTGAATGATCCCATGTTGACCTAAATGACTAATGATGATAAATACAATCCACCTGTGTGTAATCAAGTCTCCGTATGAATGCACCTGCACTGTGATAGTCTCAGAGGTACGTTAAAAGCGCAGAGAGCATCATGAAGAACAAGGAAAAATCAGTCGTATATTGCAAAAATCTGGCCTTTATGGAAGAGTGGCAAGAAGAAAGCCATTTCTTAAAGATATCCATAAAAAGTGTTGTTTAAAGTTTGCCACAAGCCACCTGGGAGACACACCAAACATGTGGAAGAAGGTGCTCTGGTCAGATGAAACCAAAATTGAACTTTTTGGCAACAATGCAAAACGTTATGTTTGGCGTAAAAGCAACACAGCTCATCACCCTGAACACACCATCCCCACTGTCAAACATGGTGGTGGCAGCATCATGGTTTGGGCCTGCTTTTCTTCAGCAGGTACAGGGAAGATGGTTACAATTGATGGTAAGATGGATGTAGCCAAATACAGGACCATTCTGGAAGAAAACCTGATGGAGTCTGCAAAAGACCTGAGACTGGGACGGAGATTTGTCTTCCAACAAGACAATGATCCAAAACATAAAGCAAAATCTACAATGGAATGGTTCAAAAATAAACATATCCAGGTGTTAGAATGGCCAAGTCAAAGTCCAGACCTGAATCCAATCGAGAATCTGTGGAAAGAACTGAAAACTGCTGTTCACAAATGCTATCCATCCAACCTCACTGAGCTCGAGCTGTTTTGCAAGGAGGAATGGGAAAAAATTTCAGTCTCTCGATGTGCAAAACTGATAGAGACATACCCCAAGCGACTTAGAGCTGGAATCGCAGCAAAAGGTGGCGCTGCAAAGTATTAACTTAAGGGGGCTGAATAATTTTGCACGCCCAATTTTTCAGTTTTTGATTTGTTAAAAAAGTTTGAAATATTCAATAAATGTCGTTCCACTTCATGATTGTGTCCCACTTGTTGTTGATTCTTCACAAAAAATACAGTTTTATATCTTTATGTTTGAATCCTGAAATGTGGCGAAAGTTCGCAAAGTTCAAGGGGCACTGTGCAAGGCACTGTATGTTTTCCAGTTTCTTGAAATACTATGCAATTGCAAGTTTTTTCTATGTGAAAACTGAAATGGTCTATTCATTCTTTTTAGTAGACACAGTAGTGAGTGCATATATTAATTTGATGTGGATGTTTTGGATCTTTGCCCATAACTTTGCAACTTCTGATGTAAATGTTTGAGGACAGGGTTTTGTTCTTTCTGGATTCAGGGATGTTTGGAGCCAATATACACAGGCAGTTAGGAAAGCTAAGGCTAGCAATTTCAAGCAGAAATTTTCATCCTGTAGCACAAACTCCAAAACGTTCTGGGAAACTGTAAAGTCCATGGAGAATAAGAGCACCTCCTCCCAGCTGGCCACTGCACTGAGGCTAGGAAACACTGTCACAACTGATAAATCCAGAATAATTGAGAGTTTCAATAAGCATTTCTCTACGGCTGGCCATGCTTTCCACCTGGCTAACCCTACCCTGGTTAACATCCCTCCACCCCCGACAGCAACTCGCCCAAGCCTCCCCATTTCTCCTTCACCCAAATCCAGATAGCTGATGTTCTGAAAGAGCTGCAAAATCTGGACCCCTACAAAATCAGCCGGGCTAGACAATCTAGACACTCTCTTTCTAAAATGATCTGCCGAAATTGTTGCAACCCCTATTACTAGCCTGTTCAACCTCTCTTTCGTATCGCCTGAGAATCCAAAGATTGGAAAGCTGTCGCGGTCATCCCCCTCTTCAAAGGGGGAGATACTCTAGATCCAAACTGCTACAGACCTATATCTATCCTGCCCTGCCTTTCTAAGGTCTTCGGAAGCCAAGTTAACAAACAGATCACCGACCATTTCGAATCCCACCATACCTTCTCCGCTATGCAATCTGGTTTCAGA
>NC_060193.1:16978484-16993484 GCF_021184085.1 Oncorhynchus gorbuscha
AATTGCTGACCCCTATAACATAGTTTTCTTAAAACAGAGACACGTGCGCATTCTAAAATCTCCCACTCCGGAGAGAGGGAACATTCAGATTTAAGTCAAAACTGTAACTCGGCCACTCAGAAACATTCACTCTCTTCTTGGTAAGCAACTCTGGTGTATATTTGTCCTTGTGTTTTAGGCTATTGTCCTGCTGGAAGGTGAATTGTTCTCCCAGTGCCTGGTGGAGAACAGACTGAACCACCTTTTCCTCTAGGATTTCCCCAGTGGTTGGCTCTATTCCGTTTCTTTATTATACTGAAAAACTCCCCAGTCCTTAATGATTACAAGTATACACATAACATGCTGCAGCCACCACTATGCTTGAGAATATGGAGAGTGGTACTCATTTGCCCCAAACATAACATATTCAGGACAAAAACTGAATTGCTTTTCAATATTACTTTAGTACCTTGTTGCAAACAGGATGCAATTGAGCTAGGAAGGACGCTTGTATCTTTGTAGGCTAGTGGTAGATACACCATCAAGTGTAATTAATAACTTCACTAGATCAAAGGGGCCTGTCAGTGCCCATTTTCAGTGCCTATCTACCAATAGTTTTCTTTGGAAAACCTCCCAGGTCTTTGTAGTTAATCTGTGAAATTCATATAATGCAGGGATGCTGCATATCATTTGTATCATTAGTAAGATTTCAGAGCATGCAGGTATATTCAAATCACTGTAATACTATTATTGCAACTATCCATGCAACTTACTATTTGACTACTTGAATATATTGACTCAAGACATTGCAGCGTCTTCTTTTTTGTCTGTAACAATTAGTAATAAATATTGCACATAATTCCACTTTGACATTAAAATCAATTGAAACCATTTTAAATTCAGGCCTTAAACAACAAAATATGGAAAAGGGTCAAGGGATTTGAATCATTTCTGAAGGCGGTGTATATTTGTCGTTATGCACCATCACCAGGCTGTAACCTTGGACAGAGGACTCTCCCTGGACACACACACACACACACCTTTAGGTGCCCGTGCACAGATGAGGGAACAACTCCGGCGGGACCGGAGACGACAGGATGGAACAACACGTTGGCGGTGGGTGGGTCCATTGAGATTGTGCTCGTGTGAAAAGGTCCAGCGAATATGGTGCAACTCAGGTTTATTCATGCATGCCTCCACCATGGTCGCTCCGCTGGGGCGCCAAATCCAGCTCCTGCCAAAACAAACTTTGGGCTCTTTCATCGTTGGTCCTTTTATTTTTTCCAATTAACCTGATTCTATAAGATAAGTTATAGGCATTGATATTAACTGTAACAAGACATGGAGGTTATGGCTTTTTCATTGTTCTGGGTAGACCTAACTGTCCAGTGATCTTGTTTTATTCTTCAATCATTATTCAGGACAGTTCCTGTGATGTCCGTCGCGGCGGGCGCACGTGTATAGCGTCTCTCCTTGCAGGCGGACATGGCATGGCCTCACAGAGCGAAGCCGACATTATTTCAAATTGTATCCAACTTTGCCGACGCAAAATTGCGAGGCCAAGTCCAGAATAAAGTGTCTCACCATTGTTCATTCTGGATTTGTAAACAGGCTACCTCCACGCTGCTCTACCAGTGAAATAACTTCCAGGGCGTATCTTAACCATCGACATTTACATGAGAAAGTTGACAATGGCTGAACAGTCGGGGAACCTTAACAAGAGACATTTACAGTGAACAGTGAGAGAGAGAGAGAGAGAGAGAGAGAGAGAGAGAGAGAGAGAGAGAGAGAGAGAGAGAGAGAGAGAGACAGAGAGAGAGAGAGAGAGCAAGAGAGAGAGAGAGAGAGAGAGGGGTGAGGGTGAGAGAGAGAGAGAGAGAGAGAGGGAGGGAGAGAGTGGAGGGTGGGTGGGTGGGTGGGGGGAGAGAAAAGAGAGAGAGAGAGAGAGAGAGAGACAGAGAGAGAGACAGAGAGAGAGAGAGAGAGAAGAGGGTGAGGGTGAGAGAGAGAGAGAGAGAGAGGGTGGGAGAGAGAAAGAGAGAGAGAGCGGGTGAGAGAGAGAGAGAGAGGAGAGAGAGAGGAGAGGAGAGAGGAGAGAGGAGAGAGAGAGAGAGAGAGGAGAGAGAGAGAGAGCAGAGAGAGAGAGAGAGAGAGAGAGAGAGAGAGAGAGAGAGAGAGAGAGAGAGAGAGAGAGAGAGAGAGAGAGAGAGAGAAAGGGTGGGAGGAGAAGCTGGGAGGAGAGTTGAATTAATTGAATTAAAATGTCCTGAGTCCAGTTGAGTGACTGAACAGGCTACTTTTTCATTTATAAGGAGAGACAAGTGTAAACTTGAGAGAAGAGGACAATTCAACTCTACATGAACCTGTGAACCATCACAGCTCGAGATGCAACGGGGACATTGCAACTATTTTATTACATAATAACTCTGTAAATGTCTCAACTGAACCGGTACAGACTGACACTCCAGTCTTAGAGAAACCATTGATTTGTCTTTGGTAAATTCGGGATTAGATTCGTAGGCTACAGAAACTTGTTGATTTTAACGGTTTGTAAAAATGGTTTTTATTGTCAGGCATGTTAGAATTATAATGGCAATATCTCAAACTACAATCAGGATGGCAATCTGTAGACAATGAAAGCTTTGGTGTCTCGTGCTCATGCCTGTGAGAGAACTGTCAACAAGTGCGCATTCCTCCAATCCATGACGTCGCACTGAGTAAAAAGTCAACAAATAGGCAAATTTGATCATAACATACATTTTTTAAATGTGTTTTGGGGGATAAACACTTTTAAAAGTCCTCAAAATTGCATTCAACAATTGCAACAAAAGGTATGATGACACACACATTCTAATTCATGTGCCTACATTCAGTTTGCTTTCATTAGCTTACTAGATCATCAACAATGATTTGATTATTGTTATCTTACAGAATATGTATAAGTTGTTAGCAGCAAAGCTAATTGGTGATTGTTCACCTGAGAGACGGCAGGGAGTTACATCGATCTGGTGGAATATAAAAAGGCCAGAGCTTGATTAAAAAGTTACACCTATTAAGTTACAAAAAGAGAACAGGAGAGAACGCTATTTAGCTTAGTACGCAAAGAGGACATGGGCAGAGAGCAGGTGCCCCCTACACACAGAGAACAGGATGAGAACGCTATTTGCCTTAGTACGGTAAAGAGGACATGGGCAGAGAGTACAGGTGCCCCTACACACAGAGAACAGGATGAGAACGCTATTTGCCTTAGTACGCAAAGAGGACATGGGCAGAGAGTACAGGTGCCCCCTACACACAGAGAACAGGATGAGAACGTACATTTAGCTTAGTACGCAAAGAGGACATGGGCAGAGAGTACAGGTGCCCCTACACACAGAGAACAGGATGAGAACGCTATTTAGCTTAGTGTACGCAAAGAGGACATGGGCAGAGAGTACAGGTGCCCCCTACACAGAGAACAGGATGAGAACGCCATTTAGCTTAGTACGCAAAGAGGACATGGGCAGAGCGTACAGGTGCCCCTACACACAGAGAACAGGATGAGAACGCTATTTAGCTTAGTACGCAAAGAGGACATGGGCAGAGAGTACAGGTGCCCCCACACACAGAGAACAGGATGAGAACGCTATTTGCCTTAGTACGCAAAGAGGACATGGGCAGAGCGTACAGGTGCCCCTACACAGAGAACAGGATGAGAACGCTATTTGGCTTAGTACGCAAAGAGACATGGGCAGAGACAGGTGCCCCTACACACAGAGAACAGGATGAGAACGCTATTTGCCTTAGTACGCAAAGAGGACATGGGCAGAGCGACAGGTGCCCCCTACACACAGAGAACAGGATGAGAACGCTATTTAGCTTAGTACGCAAAAGGACATGGGCAGAGAGTACAGGTGCCCCCCACACACAGAGAACAGGATGAGAACGCTATTTGCCTTAGTACGCAAAGAGGACATGGGCAGAGCGTACAGGTGCCCCCTACACAGAGAACAGGATGAGAACGCTATTTGGCTTAGTACGCAAAGAGGACATGGGCAGAGAGTACAGGTGCCCCCTACACACAGAGAACAGGATGAGAACGCTATTTGGCTTAGTACACAAAGAGGACATGGGCAGAGCGTACAGGTGCCCACAGAGAACAGGATGAGAACGCTACACAAAGAGAACAGAGAGGTGCCCCCTACACACAGAGAACAGATGAGAACGCTATTTGCCTTAGTACGCAAAGAGGACATGGGCACAGAGCACAGGTGCCCCCCACACAGAGAACAGGATGAGAACGCTATTTGCCTTAGTACGCAAAGAGGACATGGGCACAGACACAGGTGCCCCCACACACAGAGAACAGGATGAGAACGCTATTTGCCTTATTTGCAAAGAGGACATGGGCCCCCCCTACACAGAGAACAGGATGAGAACGCATTTGCCTTAGTACGCAAAGAGGACATGGGCAGAGAGTACAGGTGCCCCTACACACAGAGAACAGGATGAGTGTAGCCTATCAGTACTTTTACGGTAAGGGTTGGTGCCCACTGTGCGTGTGGCACTTATAACTGGAGCTGGAGTTTGTGGACACCTGTATGTGACTAAATTGACTGTTTAGATTAGAGATGCTGGAATCATGTTTCTTCTTCCCCACCCCCCCATCACACCTTATAAAATAATAGTGGACATCATCTCAAGGGAAGTTTTCTTGTGACCGTTTATTACGTTTTCAACATACTCCCTGCATTTTCAATCAATAAAAATGTAAGTATTTAGTACCAGTAATTGATTAGAATTGTATAATTTTGACTTAATTGTCACATTGATTATTCATTCTCCGGTTCCACTTTAGATGAAGTACAAATTATAAAGGCTGTAAAATTGCAAAAGGCTTCATAAGCACGACATAAATGCTACACATATCATCTATAAGCACATGTCAAACTCTATAAATGGTGTATAAAGGGTGACATAACCATTCCCACTGTAGGCTGAATTGCCAAAGACATAAGGCATTATGCATGTTTGTACACCCTTTATAGAGTATGACATAATCGTATAGATGATTTGTGAAGTATTTATGTAGTGTTTACTTAAGTTTTATGTCCACTGTAAAAAGAAATCCTGTTGTTTTTTGTTAACTTACTGGCAGACAGTTACCTGTAAATTAAAATAAAAAATAAAAATAAAAAATAAGTACAGTATGTTACCGTAAATGTACTTTTATGGTCTCTTTGGAAATTACGGTAACGTACAGTACCTTTATTAATGTACAGGCTGCAACTAAGCTCCCATAAAAACATACACAAATATTTTTACAGTGTATGCTGTATAAAAGCTTTATAATCTGTACTTTGTTTAAATCAAATGACATTTTATTGGTCACATATACATGGTTAGCAGATGTTAATGCGAGTGTAGTGAAATGCTTGTGCTTCTAGTTCCGACAGTGCAGCAATATCTAACATGTAATCTAACAACTACCCAATACACAAACATCGAAGTAAAGGAATGGAATACAAATATATACATATAAATATATGGATGAGCAACGACAGAGCGGCATAGGCAAGATGCAATAGATGGTATGAAATACAGTATATACATATGAGATGAGTAATGCAACAATGATTACAAGTTTAAAGTGGGACCTCAGTTCCTCTGGAAGGAGTAAAAACACGTTGCTGTCGACTGTATTCGTGTTGATAAGGGTTCTAACTCACACCTGTAGGAAGGCAACCTGACCCGGGACACATTGAGGACGATCACCATGGATACTGGGAGGGTGCCGACAAAATGACCTCTGGCACCAACTCTGGCACTATAACATCAATCTCCTCTCTGGCACAATGATTAGGGTTTAAATGGGACATTCCAGAACACTCCCTGGCTGTGGTTTACAAGTCAAGTCTACAATGTGTAAAATGGACCCTAAAGAGATGTCAAAATTGAAGTTGGGATGCTTTAAACGAGTTAGATACAGTTCAGCTGTTTTGTTTTTCCCTCTGCTCTTGTTGTTGAAAGGCTGGCAAGGGGCTACTAAAACGATTCAATGTATCTTGAATTTAGGGAACACACAGCGTGTGCAAGATGGGTAGCCCAGCGGTGAAGAGCTAGTAACTGAAAGGTTGCTGGTTCGAATCCCCCAGCCGACAAGGTGAACAATCTGTCAATCTGACCTGAGCAAGGCGCTTTAGGTTCTGGATAAGAGCGCCTGCTAAAACGTAAATGTCCCTGAGTTACCCCGTACAGGTACAGTGTGCAAGATGGGCTTGCTTCTCAACTGTCAATTTGTGGGTAGTTTGAGCACCAGGAACACAAATAGTTTGGTTAATGAAGAAGTTGTGCCAGTTCTTGTTTGCAGAGGCTGTGTGGGGATCTGTACACCTTATACTGTTCATGTGTAATATACAAGAGTTGATTGTTGCTTGAATCTGTCCGTTAGAGATACTCAAGTGTTATAGAGGGGTGGTTGAGTGAATATGAGACTCTCAAACTCATTCACATCACCCCAACTGGAGCACAGGGCAGCAGCAGAGTATCTCCACTTCACACCTGGCTGGGTACATCAATGTTGATTCATTTTGGTTGAAAAGTATTTTTTCTGTTTGCAGGGTCCTTTTAGTGTTGTGGGGCAATTTTTGGAGTGTTTTCATGGGTTGCTCGGAGGTGGTTGGAGTGTTGTGCAGAGGTTGTTTGGAGGTGGTTGGAGTGTTGGCAGAGGTTGTTTGGAGGTGGTTGGAGTGTTGTGCAGAGGTTGTTTGAGGTGGAGTGTTGTGCAGAGGTTGTTTGGAGGTGGTTGGAGTGTTGTGCAGAGGTTGTTTGGAGGTGGTTGGAGTGTTGTGCAGAGATTGTTTGGAGGTGGTTGGAGTGTTGTGCAGAGGTTGTTTGGAGGTGGTTGGAGTGTTGTGCAGAGAGGTGGTTGTTGTGCAGAGGTTGTTTGGAGCTGGTTGGAGTGTTGTGCAGAGGTTGTTTGGGGAATTGGAAGGGTGCACACAGAGAGACAGGAAGGAGTACGGTGGATCACACTGCTCAGGAATACTAATGAGTATCTTTTGTCATCAATCTGTCTCTACATACCCTCTCTCTCTCTCTCTCTCTCTCTCTCTCTCTCTCTCTCTCTCTCTCTCTCTCTCTCTCCTCTCTCTCTCTCTCTCTCTCTCTCTCTTCTCTCTCTCTCTCTCTCTTCTCTCTCTCTCTTCCTCTCTCTCTCTCTCTCTCTCTCTCTCTCTCTCTTCTCTTAATCCAAGTCCTCTTTCCCCTTCTCTGCCCCCTCACACACTTGAACACATACTCACATAGGATCACTCGGTCACACAAGCCAATGTGCGCTCACACACACACACTTTCTCCTCTCTCTCACTCAGTCGTATTTTTCAATGGTGGCTTTTGTCCCTTTCATCTCCCTAAACAAAGGATTCTTGTGCACACAGGACAGAGTGAGAGAGATGGCGAGAGGGAGAAAGGGAGGAAGGGAAGGAAAGGGGGACACCTAGTCAGTTGTACAACTGAATGCCTTCAACTGAAATGTGTCTTCCGCATTTAACCCAACCCCTCTTAATCACCACACGAAATCCGGATTGGACTTGACATGACATTTTAAGGCAGGATGGTAACAAACCTATGTAAATTGAGTCAACAAATCTTTTGTTACAGTGCATACTTTGATTCAAAAGGAGAGAGAATATAGCGGAGAGGAAGACACAGAAGTGTTAAAAGGAATACTAAACGAAGGGAAAATAATTATAATAATTATAATAGTAAGTGTTGTTTGGGAAATATCAACATTGATATATTGAGACGGCCGTGTTGTGTATGTCGCTGTACATGTGAATGTGTGTTTACTGTATGTGTGGGCGAGGCCTCAGTAGGGTTCAGAGGGCAGCTGTGAATGTACTCGGCCTATCACACTCGCCTATCCGAAACCCCGCCTCCTCAACCCCCCGCCCCCCCATTTAGTATTCTGAGCACAGAAATCTACACAGGTCCCTATTCATACTCACAGTGTGAGCTTCAGCACCAGAGACATGAAGGGAGAGAGGGAGGAAGGGGGGAGGAAAGAGGGGGAGAGAGAATAGAGTAAGCGAGTGGGGACACAGAGAGAAAGGTCAGAAAGTAGAGAGCGTATCAGATCGCCTATTTCTCCGCCTTTTGTTTTAGTTGGTTATTTTTTTATTGGTCTGGAAAGCAGAGGCAGGCAGAGACAAAAGGACCATTTAGCCAAGGAGAGAGAGGGAGAGAGAGAGAGAGAGGGAGAGAGAGAGAGAGAGAGAGAGGGAGAGAGGAGAGAGAGAGAGAGAGAGAGAGAGAGAGAGAGAGAGAGAGAGAGAGAGAGAGAGAGGGAGAGAGAGAGAGAGAGAGAGAGAGAGAGAGAGAGAGAGAGGGAGAGGGAGAGGGAGAGAGAGAGAGAGATAGATAGAGCGAGATAGAGATAGATAGAGAGATAGAGAGAGAGATGGAGAAATAAAGATATATATAGAGATAGATAGAGAGATAGAGAGTTAGATAGAGAAAGTCCAGATGAGGATACAGAACAAAGTCTAGAAGGAGGCTCGGGCCAAAGTTACACACAAACAGCAAGTCTCCATATCCCCAAGGAGAAAAAGAGGCATCTTGGCCCTGATATATAGCAAACAGAGGGTAGTGCGTACGTCCCAGTACATCACTGGGCCAAGCTTCCTGCTACCCAGGACCTCTGTACCAGGCCGTGTCAGGAAGGCCCTAAAAATGGTCAAAGACCCCAGCAACCCAAAGGCTCCTTAACAGCTTCTACCCCCAAGACATAAGAGTTCTGAACAATGAATCAAATGGCTACCTGGAATATTTTGATTTTTATACTGTTGCTTCTAGCTGTTTATTATCTATGCATAGTTACTTTACCCTACATATTACCTCAATTACCTGGACTAACCTGTACCCCGCACATTGACTCGGTAACGGGGCTCCTGTATATAGCCTCGCTACTGTTATTTTATAATGTTACCTTTTTAACTTTAAGTATATTTAGTAAATATTTTCTTAACTCTTATGTTCTTAAACTGCGTTGTTGGTTAAGGAATTGTAAGTAAGTAATTTCTACACCTGTTGTATCTACACCCGTTGAAGTCTACACCCGTTGAAGTCTACACCCGTTGTATCTACACCCGTTGAAGTCTACACCCGTTGTATCTACACCCATTGAAGTCTGCACCCGTTGTATCTACACCCGTTGAAGTCTACATCCATTGTATCTACACCGTTGAAGTCTACACCCGTTGAAGTCTACACCCGTTCTATCTACACCCGTTGTATCTACACCCATTGTATCCCGTTGAAGTCTACACCGTTGTATCTACACCCGTTGAAGTCTACACCCGTTGAAGTCTACACCCGTTGAAGTCTACACCCGTTGTATCTACACCCGTTGAAGTCTACACCCGTTGAAGTCTACACCGTTGTATCTACACCCGTTGTATCTACACCCATTGTATCTACACCCGTTGAAGTCTACACCCGTTGTATCTACACCCGTTGAAGTCTACACCCGTTGTATCTACACCCGTTGTATCTACACCTGTTGTATCTACACCCGTTGTATCTACACCTGTTGTATCTACACCCATTGAAGTCTACACCCGTTGAAGTCTACACCCGTTGTCTCTACACCCATTGAAGTCTACATCCATTGTATCTACACCCGTTGAAGTCTACACCCGTTGAAGTCTACACCCGTTTTATCTACACCCGTTGTATCTACACCCATTGTATCTACACCCGTTGAAGTCTACACCCGTTGTATCTACACCCGTTGAAGTCTACACCCGTTGAAGTCTACACCCGTTGAAGTCTACACCCGTTGTATCTACACCCGTTGAAGTCTACACCCGTTGAAGTCTACACCCGTTGTATCTACACCCGTTGTATCTACACCCATTGTATCTACACCCGTTGAAGTCTACACCCGTTGTATCTACACCCGTTGAAGTCTACACCCGTTGTATCTACACCCGTTGTATCTACACCTGTTGTATCTACACCCGTTGTATCTACACCTGTTGTATCTACACCCATTGAAGTCTACACCCGTTGAAGTCTACACCCGTTGTATCTACACCTGTTGTATCTACACCCGTTGTATCTACACCTGTTGTATCTACACCCATTGAAGTCTACACCCGTTGAAGTCTACACCCGTTGTATCTACACCTGTTGTATCTACACCCGTTGTATCTACACCCGTTGAAGTCTACACCCGTTGTATCTACACCCGTTGTATCTACACCCGTTGTATCTACACCCGTTGAAGTCTACACCCGTTCTATCTACACCTGTTGAAGTCTACACCCGTTGAAGTCTACACCCATTTTATCTACACCCGTTGAAGTCTACACCCGTTGTATCTACACCCATGGTATCTACACCTGTTGAAGTCTACACCCGTTGTATCTACACCCGTTGAAGTCTACACCCGTTGTATCTACACCGGTTGTATCTACACCCGTTGTATCTACACCCGTTGTATCTACACCCGTTGAAGTCTACACCCGTTGTATTCGGCACATGTGACAAATAACATTTGATTTGATTTGGACAAGCTCTATTCTCCTGCTGTACTGCGTCCACAAATCACACCGCGTAATTCTCTGACACAGAAAAACATTTATTGGACAGTGAAAATGAGATCATGTTGGAGCTGCACATGGTAGTAGACTACTGGGGCAGTATGGGGCTAATCATCAACGTGGTGAGGTCATAGTTTGAACTCTAAGTGTAAAGCAGTACCACTACATGTAAGGCAGTAAGACGATTGAAACGTTCATTTTTATTTCATTAGGGAAAAAGGGATAATGAAAGAGAAGTAGATTGTGTCAGGGATCAAAGCCCATTCATACATGGTTGATCCAGACCAGTGGAGGCTGCAGAGGGGAGGACGGCTCATAATAATGTCTGGAATGGAGTCAATGGAATGGCATCAAACACATGGAAACCATGAGGAAACCATGTGGAAACCATGAGGAAACCATGTGGAAACCATGTGGAAACCATGAAACCATGTGGAAACCATGTGGAAACCATGAGGAAACCATGTGGAAACCATGAGGAAACCATGTGGAAACCATGTGGAAACCATGTGGAAACCATGAGGAAACCATGTGGAAACCATGAGGAAACCATGTGGAAACCATGAGGAAACCATGTGGAAACCATGTGGAAACCATGAGAAACCATGTGGAAACCATGTGGAAACCATGAGGAAACCATGTGGAAACCATGAGGAAACCATGTGGAAACCATGAGGAAACCATGAGGAAACCATGTGGAAACCATGTGGAAACCATGAGGAAACCATGAGGGAACCATGTGTTTGATGTATATGATACCATTCCACCGATTCCGCTCCAACCATTACCACGAGCCTGTCCCCAATGAAGTTGCCACCATCCTCCTGTGCACCAGATACTAGGCTACATGTGGCTTTTCTGTTCCTGGTTTCAGATGGGGAATAAGTAAGCCTTGTTTCAGTCCCTCTTGATCCAGCCAGCGTGATGCGCTGCAGACACATCTGAGCGCCTTAGCATTATAGAGGGGCTTTTAAAAGGAAAAGACAGCTGTGACTTTGCACTGAAAGGGGGCTTTTACTTTGAAAGGGCAGCTGTGGCTCTGTCTGTAAAGAAAAGGATGAAGAGAGAGAGTGACAGAGAGTTTGGAGCACATTGACAGCCACAGGCCTGCATCTGTCCACTTGAAAAAGTGTGTCCCATTTATAATGTCCCTCTCTTTCTATCCCTTTCTTCATGTCTTCCTCCCCCCACACCCCGAATGTTCCACTCCTGTCACCTCTTCCATTCCTCCCGTTAACAACCTCTCTCTTCCTTTCCTCTTCTCCTTTCTCACAAAATCTTTTGAACTTGTTTTTCATCAACTTTGACTTTGCACAATATTTATCTCTTCCTCTCCTCTTCACCCCTCCTTCTCCCCACCCCCTCACTCCTCTCCCTCTTCATCTTTCTCCAGTTTCACTCCTCTTTTCTTCATCTCTCCCGTTTCACCTCTCCCTCCTCACCCCTACTTCTCCCTCACCCCTCCCTCCTCACTCCTCACTCCTCTCCCTCCCTCTCCCTCCTCATCCCTCTCCCTCCTCACCCCTCACCATCACCTCTCCCTCTCACCTCTCTCTCCTCTTCAGCTCTCTCCTCACTCTAATTTCCACCGTCAAGTCCTTTCCCATTTATCCGTTCTATCCCCCTTCACCCCCGACCTCACTCCTCCATCATCAACTCCCCCCTCCCACCATCCCTCCCTTCTTCCCCTGATAAAGCTGCAGCCATGACGTCGTTCACTCCCCCTCCTCGCGCGGCTCCTCCCCCAGAAGGAGTGTCACCTCCATGACACAGACGGAGGTTCTGAAGCCGCTGCTGGGGGCAGGGGGCGGAAGGGTGGGGGTGGCAACTGTGGCAGGGGGCAGCGATGGCAGGGGAGGCAGCGACGGCAGGGGGGCAGCGATGGCAGGGGGCAGCGACGGCAGGGGGGCAGCGACGGGGCGGTCTGCGCACTCCGACGGAGACGGCGCGTTTTCCAAGGACGGGCACAGCAACGTGCACATCGAGCATGTGAGCGGCCGTGGGGCGATGTACCTGCGTGACATCTGGACGACCTTCCTGGACATGCAGTGGCGCTACAAGCTCTTCCTGTTCTCGGCCACCTTCGCCGGGACCTGGTTCCTATTCGGGGTTCTGTGGTACCTGGTGGCGCTGGTGCATGGAGACCTGCTAGGTGAGGATGGAGGAAGGGGAGAGAGAGGGAGAGAGGGATGGGGGGAGAGAAGGTGGGAGGGGAGGGGTTCTGTGGTACCTGGTGGCGCTGGTGCACGGTGACCTGCTAGGTGAGGATGGAGGAAGGGGAGAGAGAGGGAGAGAGGGATGGGGGGAGAGAAGGTGGGAGGGGAGGGGTTCTGTGGTACCTGGTGGCGCTGGTGCATGGAGACCTGCTAGGTGAGGATGGAGGGAGGGAGAGAGAGGTAGAGGGAGAGAGGGATGGGGGAGAGAGGTGGGAGGGGAGGGGTTCTGTGGTACCTGGTGGCGCTGGTGCACGGAGACCTGCTAGGTGAGGATGGAGGAAGGGGAGAGAGCGGGAGAGGGAGAGAGGGATGGGGGAGAGAAGGTGGGAGGGGAGGGGTTCTGTGCTACCTGGTGGCGCTGGTGCACGGAGACCTGCTAGGTGAGGATGGAGGGAAGGGAAAGAGAGGGAGAGACAGAATTCTAAGGCATTTAAGAGCAATGATACCTCAAAATACCAATACAATCAGTTGTACCTCCCCTATAATCTTTGTACCATTTGCTTTCCATGTCAATCTCACAACCTTGCCATCTCCTGTGCCTCCCTTCTCCACCCCCTCCCTCTAGAGTTTGACCCTCCGTCCAACCACACCCCCGTGTGTGATGCAGGTGCAGACTCTGACGGGGGCGTTCCTCTTCTCACTGGAGTCGCAGACCACATTGGCTACGGCTTCCGTTGCATCACAGAGGAATGTCCCGCTGCCATCATCCTCCTCATCCTCCAGCTGGTCATCACCATGGTGCTTGAAATCTTCATCACTGGAACCTTCCTTGCCAAGGTACCTCACACCCTTCCCTGGGCAGAACGATGAGATGTTCACTTCACCATCCATCACATTCATTGATAAAGTAAACCACCACTAAACAGTATGGATATACAGTATTTCACTGAAACATCTGGATCTACACATCACGTCAAATTTTCAGTGCCATAATATGTGACTGACCACTTGATTCGGTCTTATGTAAGCAAAATGTGAAATGGTGTTTTTTACATTGGATAAAAGTAGAGACTCTGAGCTACAAATGGTATATCATACATGGCATCTGAGGAACAATGGGAAAGTAATTCTGCTTTGAAAGTTGATCAACTTGTAAATTCACTTTTGAGAAAATCGCCTTTGAATATTTTGATGTCAAGTGAAGAGCTCTTCGTTGTCTACACCCATTCAGCATCGTTCACACCCTCTTAAACTTTAGCCCCACCCATCTTGTTTCACTCTCTAAGCGCACACTTGACGCTCTGGCCGATGATTTGTTTACCTCTTGATAACATGAAACAGCCTATCCAGCTCTGCTGACAACAATTTCATTACGCTTTTTGCAGTCGTTTACTGACACCGGCCATATTCAACGAAAGTGTTGTACAGTACATGTCAAGCAACGCCAGCTAATGAGCCAGCCAGCTAACGTTAGCTAGTTAAAACAACAATGAACAAAGTGCCAGCAATACCTAACATTAGGCTCTAAACTACAAAAGCAAACCTTTCTGGGAAATGAATAATAACGTCCTCTAGGAGCAGTTAACGTTAGCTAGCTAACAGTTAGACTTTAACTTAAGACATATAGCTAGCTGGGTAAACAATGAACCTAGCTAGATAAAAACGTTTAAGATCACACACATCGCATAATGTTCGCTAACGAGCCAGCCAGCTAACGTTAGCTAGATAAGCAAAATTAACAGTGTGGCAACAACTGCTCTGGGAAACTAATAATAACATCAGCTAGGAGCAAGCCACCTAACGTTAGCTAACAGTACACTTTAGCTTGAAATGAAACCACTTTGTCAAAATTAGAAACATATAATATCACAAATGTAGCTAGCTAACGCTAGACTATCTTACTTGTATACATGATTTCAAAACTTAATCCTCCAGAAAATGAGAGCAACACTTATGCAGCTCCACTACATAGTACATTTTTAAAAAGGCTTGTTCGACAGGGTTACCAACACAGACTGACGAGCTCAAATAAACAGAAGCCCTCTATATGGCAGACCAATCCTCTCTCCTATCTCGGCATGTCCAGCCCGCTCATTATCTCAGCCAATCATGGCTAGTGGGAAGGTTGCTCACTTTTTTTTTGTGGCTTAACCAACAAGGCTCGTAATTTAACAATTTTATTTGTATTTACAGATGGCATACAAGTTTGTTATGAAAGTTCACATGTTCGAGAAAGCATTTCTGCAAAAATAAAATGATTTTGATTAAAAAAATAAGAT
>NC_060193.1:16995984-17001937 GCF_021184085.1 Oncorhynchus gorbuscha
GAACAGAGCCAGGACAGTAGAGGGATGAGGGGGGTTGTAGGGGTGGATGGTAGGGAACATCATTCTAGTAATTTGTACACTGCAAATTGACCACAACTATGCCAAAAAGTGATTGTATTTGAAAATAACCTTTTTGCCGATCCCTGTTGTAGAGGGTGTGTGTTTTGCGTGCGTACGTGCATACTGTATATGTGAATGCGCGTGAACAGCAAATCGTCCAGTGTCGATTCAGAAGTTAAAATCACTCTGTAAGAATAAAATTAGAACTCAGCGGTGTAAAAGAACCCCAGTGTTGATATTAATAGTCAGAGTTATTGTTTTACACTGTGGAGAGTAAAACAGTCCAATCAAAACCACACCCATCATTATCAGATTTCCCAGAATGCACTACTCTGTTTTTGCATGTACATTCACTGATTGAATGATGTTATGCTTCTCAAAGATAACATATTTTTCTGTTAGTTAATTTGATTTATTGCACCTGTTATTGAAATGGTTGTTCCAGTGTAAATGGTTTAGGTAGTCTCCTTTATCAATTTCCATTATCCCGACAGTCTTTCTGAATGAGGTTGAGGGTGAATAAAGATTCAACTGTTGGATATCCTAGCTCTGTCTGGTTCCTGTAGGAATTACACATTCATCACTTTGCAAGCCAGCATAATGTGACTTGCAGGCCTGATGTGCTAGGTAAAACTACAATCAAAGCAAGGCCTTATGATATATATAAGTATATATAAATAATTCAACAACCATGTCTGTTCACTAACAAATACAGTCATGTGGTAAATTCGACAATTCACTCAAAAATAAAAGATACCCCTGGGAAAAATGCAAATGATATTTTACACCACCATGCACCATTTCATTATAGTTCACTCAGTGTAGAGTGAAATACCTATTAGTTCACTCCATTGTAGTCACATTTTTGGGGTCTGGGGGGATGACACCGGGAGGGGTCTCTCTCTCCATCCCTGTGTGTATGTCAGTGGAATGTGTGAGTGGGTGCCAGGGTTTCTCATTAAAAGACAATAGGGTACAATCTGATACAGTGAGGGGTGCTGACATACAGCTGGGGGATCCTCTTACAGGAGGGCAGGCCTCTCATCACCACTAACCACAGAGCTATTACTGACCCATACTGATCCCTGATCTACCTCTACCTCTTTACTGCTCTCTCTCTCCTCTCTCTCTCTCTCTCTCTCTCTCTCTCCTCTCTCTCTCTCTCTCTCTCTCTCTCTCTCTCTCTCTCTCTCTCTCTCTCTCTCTCTCTCTCTCTCTCTCGCTCCCCCCATCTCTCTCTCTCTCTCTCTCTCTCTCTCTCTCTCTCTCTCTCTCTCTCTCTCTCTCTCTCTCTCTCTCTCTCCCCCATCTCTCTCTCTCTCTCTCTCTCTCTCTTCTCTCTCTCTCTCTCTTCTCTCTCTCTCTCTCTCTCTTCTCTCTCGCTCCCCTTCTCCTCTCTCTCTCTCTCTCTCTCTCTCTTCTCTCTCTCTCTCTCTCTCTCTCTCTCTCTCTCTCTCTCTCTCTCTCTCTCTCTCTCTCTCTCTCTCTCTCTCCCCCTCCTTTTTCTCTATAATGGGTTGAGCCCCAAACTCCTCCTGTTATTAAATTGACTGTGGTCAGATTGTACGCCATTGTGTTACTGTACACGTAATATGTTTATTTAATGATGCCTGATCCCAGAGAACACTCTGTTTGGCATTTGGGTTCACACTGTGTACCTTGAAAATGTAAGTAATATCTGCAAAAATCGTAATACTATCTTAAAGTATCATAATACTGTTACTAGAAGAATCAAAATACTAACAGTACATAATGCTACGACATTAGCCCCGCACTATCTATGAATCTGTCTTCCTAGTCTGGCCTCCTCTCACGGCAGCTCTCAAATTCTCATGATGCATTTCTGTGGAAATATCTGCAGCGCTTTGGGGGCACACGGACGGGGAGTTGGGGATTTTGCCAAAAACGGTGGGACACTGTCAGGAGTTTCAGTGCGGGTTACAATGAGTGCACTAACGTGAATCCCCTCAGTACACTGTAGTTGTTAAAAGGAGTGAGAAGAGAGGAGCACAGAGGTTGTAAAGGCTGTTCAGAAGAGCACAGTCAGAACTGCTCAAACCAGAAGTCAAGAACAACATTAGAGACTGAATAGACTAGACAGTCTACCATATCATGCATTGTGTGTGCTTGTCTGTGTGCATACGTGTGTGTGTGATATTTGTGCATGCACGTTTGTATGTGTGTGCGTGTGTTCTGAAGTGAGAGCAGTACTGGGTCAAGGTTAGAGTTAAAGGACTGTTTTCACAGATGACATAGACTGACCAGGTGAAATCAGGTGAAAGCTATGATTGCTTATTGATGTAACTTGTTAAGTCCACTTCAATCAGTGTAGTTGAAGGGGAGGAGACAGATTAAAGAAGGATTTTAAGCCCTGAGACAATTGAGACATGGAAGGTGCAAAAATGCATTTGAGTGTTTACCAGCATTTGTAACTGGAGTCTGATAATTATCTCTACAAACAGTTAATCTCATAAAAATACTTGCTTGATATACAGTGCCTTGCGAAAGTATTCGGCCCCCTTGAACTTTGCGACCTTTTGCCACATTTCAGGCTTCAAACACAATTTGTAAGTCGCTCTGGATAAGAGCGTCTGCTAAATGACTTAAATGTAATGTAATGATATAAAACTGTATTTTTTGTGAAGAATCAACAACAAGTGGGACACAATCATGAAGTGGAACGACATTTATTGGATATTTCAAACTTTTTAACAAATCAAAAACTGAAAAATTGGGCGTGCAAAATTATTAAGCCTCTTTACTTTCAGTTCAGCAAACTCTCTCCAGAAGTTCAGTGAGGATCTCTGAATGATCCCATGTTGACCTAAATGACTAATGATGATAAATACAATCCACCTGTGTGTAATCAAGTCTCCGTATGAATGCACCTGCACTGTGATAGTCTCGTACGTTAAAAGCGCACTGTGATAGTCTCAGAGAGAAGCGCAGAGAGCATCATGAAGAACAAGGAAAAATCAGTCGTATATTGCAAAAATCTGGCCTTTTATGGAAGAGTGGCAAGAAGAAAGCCATTTCTTGCAAAAAGATATCCCATAATAAAAGTGTTGTTTAAAGTTTGCCACAAGCCACCTGGGAGACACACCAAACATGTGGAAGAAGGTGCTCTGGTCAGATGAAACCAAAATTGAACTTTTTGGCAACAATGCAAAAACGTTATGTTTGGCGTAAAAGCAACACAGCTCATCACCCTGAACACACCATCCCCACTGTCAAACATGGTGGTGGCAGCATCATGGTTTGGGCCTGCTTTTTCTTCAGCAGGTACAGGGAAGATGGTTACAATTGATGGTAAGATGGATGTAGCCAAATACAGGACCATTCTGGAAGAAAACCTGATGGAGTCTGCAAAGACCTGAGACTGGGACGGAGATTTGTCTTCCAACAAGACAATGATCCAAAACATAAAGCAAAATCTACAATGGAATGGTTCAAAAATAAACATATCCAGGTGTTAGAATGGCCAAGTCAAAGTCCAGACCTGAATCCAATCGAGAATCTGTGGAAAGAACTGAAAACTGCTGTTTCACAAATGCTATCCATCCAACCTCACTGAGCTCGAGCTGTTTTGCAAGGAGGAATGGGAAAAAATTTCAGTCTCTCGATGTGCAAAACTGATAGAGACATACCCCAAGCGACTTAGAGCTGGAATCGCAGCAAAGGTGGCGCTGCAAAGTATTAACTTAAGGGGGCTGAATAATTTTGCACGCCCAATTTTTCAGTTTTTGATTTGTTAAAAAAGTTTGAAATATTCAATAAATGTCGTTCCACTTCATGATTGTGTCCCACTTGTTGTTGATTCTTCACAAAAAATACAGTTTTATATCTTTATGTTTGAATCCTGAAATGTGGCGAAAGTTCGCAAAGTTCAAGGGGCACTGTGCAAGGCACTGTATGTTTTCAGTTTCTTGAAAATACTATGCAATTGCAAGTTTTTTCTATGTGAAAACTGAAATGGTCTATTCATTCTTTTTAGTAGACACAGTAGTGAGTGCACTGGTTCCAAGTGCAATGCTCTACCAACTGAGCCACATTATCACAAACCACTTGATGTCTCAATGTACTCAGTTATAACATTGTTTTTTCATAGAACAGTGAGTGCATACATACGTGGTTTAATTTTGGATGTTTTGGATCTTTGCCCATAACTTTGCAACTTCTGATGTAAATGTTTGAGGACAGGGTTTTGTTCTTTCTGGATTCAGGGATGTTTGGAGCCAATATACACAGGCAGTTAGGAAAGCTAAGGCTAGCAATTTCAAGCAGAAATTTTCATCCTGTAGCACAAACTCCAAAACGTTCTGGGAAACTGTAAAGTCCATGGAGAATAAGAGCACCTCCTCCCAGCTGGCCACTGCACTGAGGCTAGGAAACACTGTCACAACTGATAAATCCAGAATAATTGAGAGTTTCAATAAGCATTTCTCTACGGCTGGCCATGCTTTCCACCTGGCTAACCCTACCCTGGTTAACATCCCTCCACCCCCGACAGCAACCGCCCAAGCCTCCCCATTTCTCCTTCACCCAAATCCAGATAGCTGATGTTCTGAAAGAGCTGCAAAATCTGACCCCTACAAAATCAGCCAGGCTAGACAATCTAGACACTCTCTTTCTAAAATGATCTGCCGAAATTGTTGCAACCCCTATTACTAGCCTGTTCAACCTCTCTTTCGGGACGCTCTGAGAATCCAAAGATTGGAAAGCTGTCGCGGTCATCCCCCTCTTCAAAGGGGGAGATACTCTAGATCCAAACTGCTACAGACCTATATCTATCCTGCCCTGCCTTTCTAAGGTCTTCGGAAGCCAAGTTAACAAACAGATCACCGACCATTTAGAATCCCACCATACCTTCTCCGCTAAATTACCACATTCATATTGGCAGACTCGACAGCCTTGATTTTCTCAAATGATTGCCTTGCCTGGTTTACCCAACTACTTCTCTGATAGAGTTCAGTGTGTGTCAAATCGGAGACTGTTGTCCAGAGCCTTGCGAGTCTCTATGGGGGTACCACAGGTTCAATTCCGGGCCGACCCTTTTCTCCATATACATCAGCAGTGTTGCTCTTGCTGCTGGTAATTCTTTGATCCACCTCTAAGCGACAACACCATTATGTATGCCTCTGGCCCTTCTTTGGAAACTGTATTAACTATCCTCTAGACGAGCTTCAATGCTATACAACTCTCCTTCTGTGGCCTCCAACTGCTCTTAAATGCAAGTAAGCTAAATGCATGCTATTCAACCGATCGCTGCCCATTGCCCACTTTGGCAATGTAATTTACAAAATAATATCAACACTCTACTCAATAAATTGGATACAGTCTATCACAGTGCCATCTGTTTTGTCACCAAAGCGACCTGTACGCTCTCATTGGCTGGCCCTCGCTTCATACTCTCCGCCAAACCCAATGGCTCTCGGTCATCTACAAGTCTCTGCTAGGTAAAGCCCCACCTTATCTCAGCTCACTGGTCACCATAGCAGCACCCAACCAGCAGGTATATGGAGCACTCGCTCCAGCAGGTATATCTCACTGGTCACCCCCAAAGCCAATTCTTACTTTGGCTGCCTTTCCTTACAGTTCTCTGCTGCCAATGACTGGAACGAACTGCCAAAATCACTGAAGCTGGAGACCAGATATCTCCCTCACTAGCTTTAAGCACCAGCTGTCAGAGCAGCTTACAGATCACTGCACCTGTACAGCCCATCTGTAAATAGCCCATCCAACTACCTCATCTCCATACTGTATTTATTTATCTTGCTCCTTTGCACCCCAGTATCTCTACTTGCACATTCATCTTCTGCACATCTACCATTCCAGTTTTTAATTGCTATATTGTAATTACTTCTCCACCATGGCTTGTTTATTGCCTTACCTC
>NC_060193.1:17002037-17112037 GCF_021184085.1 Oncorhynchus gorbuscha
GTTTATAGACTCTTCCTATACCCCTAACCTTGTCCTCTTCTCTTTATATATCAATACCTAATAACAGTAGTCTAGTGTGGGGCCTTGGATAGATGAGGACTTTATTACTTTATGTTTATAGACTCTTCCTATACCCCTAACCTTGTCTTCTTCTTTATATATCAATACCTAATAACAGTAGTCTAGTATGAGGCCTTGGATAGATGAGGACTTTATTACTTTATGTTTATAGACTCTTCCTATACTCCCTTACCTTGTGTCTTCTTTTATATATCAATACCTAATAACAGTAGTCTAGTATGAGGCCTTGGATAGATGAGGACTTTATTACTTTATGTTTATAGACTCTTCCTATACTCCCTAACCTTGTCCTCTTCTTTTATATATCAATACCTAATAACAGTAGTCTAGTATGGGGCCTTGGATAGATGAGGACTTTATTACTTTATGTTTATAGACTCTTCCTATACCCCCTAACCTCCTCTTCTTCTTTTATATATCAATACCTAATAACAGTAGTCTAGTATGGGGCCTTGGATAGATGAGGACTTTATTACTTTATGTTTATAGACTCTTCCTATACTCCTTACCTTGTGTCTTCTTTTATATATCAATACCTAATAACAGTAGTCTAGTATGAGGCCTTGGATAGATGAGGACTTTATTACGTTATGTTTATGTTTATAGACTCTTCCTATACTCCCTTACCTTGTCTTCTTCTCTTTATATATCAATACCTAATAACAGTAGTCTAGTATGGGGCCTTGGATAGATGAGGACTTTATTACTTTATGTTTATAGACTCTTCCTATACTCCCTTACCTTGTGTCTTCTTCTTTTATATATCAATACCTAATAACAGTAGTCTAGTATGAGGCCTTGGATAGATGAGGACTTTATTACTTTATGTTTATAGATTCTTCCTATACCCCTTACCTTGTCTTCTTCTTTTATATATCAATACCTAATAACAGTAGTCTAGTATGAGGCCTTGGATAGATGAGGACTTTATTACTTTATGTTTATATATTCTTCCTATACCCCTTACCTTGTCTTCTTCTTTTATATATCAATACCTAATAACAGTAGTCTAGTATGAGGCCTTGGATAGATGAGGACTTTATTACTTTATGTTTATAGACTCTTCCTATACTCCCTTACATTGTGTCTTCTTTTATATATCAATACCTAATAACAGTAGTCTAGTATGAGGCCTTGGATAGATGAGGACTTTATTACTTTATGTTTATAGACTCTTCCTATACTCCCTTACCTTGTGTCTTCTTTTATATATCAATACCTAATAACAGTAGTCTAGTATGAGGCCTTGGATAGATGAGGACTTTATTACTTTATGTTTATAGACTCTTCCTATACCCCTTACCTTGTCTTCTTCTTTTATATATCAATACCTAATAACAGTAGTCTAGTATGGGGCCTTGGATAGATGAGGACTTTATTACTTTATGTTTATAGACTCTTCCTATACTCCCTTACCTTGTGTCTTCTTCTTTTATATATCAATACCTAATAACAGTAGTCTAGTATGAGGCCTTGGATAGATGAGGACTTTATTACTTTATGTTTATTATTCTTCCTATACTCCCTTACCTTTGTCTTCTTCTTTTATATATCAATACCTAATAACAGTAGTCTAGTATGGGGCCTTGGATAGATGAGGACTTTATTACTTTATGTTTATAGATTCTTCCTATACCCCCTTACCTTGTCTTCTTCTTTTATATATCAATACCTAATAACAGTAGTCTAGTATGAGGCCTTGGATAGATGAGGACTTTATTACTTTATGTTTATAGACTCTTCCTATACCCCTTACCTTGTCTTCTTCTTTTATATATCAATACCTAATAACAGTAGTCTAGTATGGGGCCTTGGATAGATGAGGACTTTATTACTTTATGTTTATAGATTCTTCCTATACCCCTTACCTTGTCTTCTTCTTTTATATATCAATACCTAATAACAGTAGTCTAGTATGAGGCCTTGGATAGATGAGGACTTTATTACTTTATGTTTATATATTCTTCCTATACCCCTTACCTTGTCTTCTTCTTTTATATATCAATACCTAATAACAGTAGTCTAGTATGAGGCCTTGGATAGATGAGGACTTTATTACTTTATGTTTATAGACTCTTCCTATACCCCCTTACCTTATGTCTTCTTCTTTTATATATCAATACCTAATAACAGTAGTCTAGTATGAGGCCTTGGATAGATGAGGACTTTATTACTTTATGTTTATAGACTCTTCCTATACTCCCTAACCTTGTGTCCTCTTCTCTTTATATATCAATACCTAATAACAGTAGTCTAGTATGGGGCCTTGGATAGATGAGGACTTTATTACTTTATGTTTATAGATTCTTCCTATACCCCCTTACCTTGTGTCTTCTTCTTTTATATATCAATACCTAATAACAGTAGTCTAGTATGGGGCCTTGGATAGATGAGGACTTTATTACTTTATGTTTATAGATTCTTCCTATACCCCCTTACCTTGTGTCTTCTTCTTTTATATATCAATACCTAATAACAGTAGTCTAGTATGGGGCCTTGGATAGATGAGGACTTTATTACTTTATGTTTATAGATTCTTCCTATACCCCCTTACCTTGTGTCTTCTTCTTTTATATATCAATACCTAATAACAGTAGTCTAGTATGAGGCCTTGGATAGATGAGGACTTTATTACTTTATGTTTATATATTCTTCCTATACTCCCTTACCTTTTTTCTTCTTCTTTTATATATCAATACCTAATAACAGTAGTCTAGTATGGGGCCTTGGATAGATGAGGACTTTATTACTTTATGTTTATATATTCTTCCTATACTCCCTTACCTTGTGTCTTCTTCTTTTATATATCAATACCTAATAACAGTAGTCTAGTATGGGGCCTTGGATAGATGAGGACTTTATTACTTTATGTTTATATATTCTTCCTATACCCCCTTACCTTGTCTTCTTCTTTTATATATCAATACCTAATAACAGTAGTCTAGTATGGGGCCTTGGATAGATGAGGACTTTATTACTTTATGTTTATAGACTCTTCCTATACCCCCTTACCTTGTCTTCTTCTTTTATATATCAATACCTAATAACAGTAGTCTAGTATGAGGCCTTGGATAGATGAGGACTTTATTACTTTATGTTTATATATTCTTCCTATACCCCTTACCTTGTCTTCTTCTTTTATATATCAATACCTAATAACAGTAGTCTAGTATGAGGCCTTGGATAGATGAGGACTTTATTACTTTATGTTTATAGACTCTTCCTATACTCCCTTACCTTGTCTTCTTCTTTTATATATCAATACCTAATAACAGTAGTCTAGTATGAGGCCTTGGATAGATGAGGACTTTATTACTTTATGTTTATAGACTCTTCCTATACCCCCTTACCTTGTGTCTTCTTCTTTTATATATCAATACCTAATAACAGTAGTCTAGTATGGGGCCTTGGATAGATGAGGACTTTATTACTTTATGTTTATAGACTCTTCCTATACCCCCTTACCTTGTCTTCTTCTTTTATATATCAATACCTAATAACAGTAGTCTAGTATGGGGCCTTGGATAGATGAGGACTTTATTACTTTATGTTTATAGACTCTTCCTATACCCCTTACCTTGTCTTCTTCTTTTATATATCAATACCTAATAACAGTAGTCTAGTATGAGGCCTTGGATAGATGAGGACTTTATTACTTTATGTTTATAGACTCTTCCTATACCCCTTACCTTGTCTTCTTCTTTTATATATCAATACCTAATAACAGTAGTCTAGTATGAGGCCTTGGATAGATGAGGACTTTATTACTTTATGTTTATAGATTCTTCCTATACCCCCTTACCTTGTCTTCTTCTTTTATATATCAATACCTAATAACAGTAGTCTAGTATGAGGCCTTGGATAGATGAGGACTTTATTACTTTATGTTTATAGACTCTTCCTATACCCCTTACCTTGTCTTCTTCTTTTATATATCAATACCTAATAACAGTAGTCTAGTATGAGGCCTTGGATAGATGAGGACTTTATTACTTTATGTTTATAGACTCTTCCTATACTCCCTAACCTTGTGTCCTCTTCTCTTTATATATCAATACCTAATAACAGTAGTCTAGTATGGGGCCTTGGATAGATGAGGACTTTATTACTTTATGTTTATAGATTCTTCCTATACCCCTTACCTTGTGTCTTCTTCTTTTATATATCAATACCTAATAACAGTAGTCTAGTATGGGGCCTTGGATAGATGAGGACTTTATTACTTTATGTTTATAGATTCTTCCTATACCCCTTACCTTGTGTCTTCTTCTTTTATATATCAATACCTAATAACAGTAGTCTAGTATGGGGCCTTGGATAGATGAGGACTTTATTACTTTATGTTTATAGATTCTTCCTATACCCCCTTACCTTGTGTCTTCTTCTTTTATATATCAATACCTAATAACAGTAGTCTAGTATGAGGCCTTGGATAGATGAGGACTTTATTACTTTATGTTTATATATTCTTCCTATACTCCCTTACCTTGTCTTCTTCTTTTATATATCAATACCTAATAACAGTAGTCTAGTATGGGGCCTTGGATAGATGAGGACTTTATTACTTTATGTTTTATAGACTCTTCCTATACTCCCTTACCTTGTGTCTTCTTCTTTTATATATCAATACCTAATAACAGTAGTCTAGTATGGGGCCTTGGATAGATGAGGACTTTATTACTTTATGTTTATAGATTCTTCCTATACCCCTTACCTTGTCTTCTTCTTTTATATATCAATACCTAATAACAGTAGTCTAGTATGGGGCCTTGGATAGATGAGGACTTTATTACTTTATGTTTATAGACTCTTCCTATACCCCCTTACCTTGTCTTCTTCTTTTATATATCAATACCTAATAACAGTAGTCTAGTATGAGGCCTTGGATAGATGAGGACTTTATTACTTTATGTTTATATATTCTTCCTATACCCCCTTACCTTGTCTTCTTCTTTTATATATCAATACCTAATAACAGTAGTCTAGTATGGGGCCTTGGATAGATGAGGACTTTATTACTTTATGTTTATAGACTCTTCCTATACTCCCTTACCTTGTCTTCTTCTTTTATATATCAATACCTAATAACAGTAGTCTAGTATGAGGCCTTGGATAGATGAGGACTTTATTACTTTATGTTTATAGACTCTTCCTATACTCCCTTACCTTGTGTCTTCTTTTATATATCAATACCTAATAACAGTAGTCTAGTATGAGGCCTTGGATAGATGAGGACTTTATTACTTTATGTTTATAGACTCTTCCTATACCCCCTTACCTTGTCTTCTTCTTTTATATATCAATACCTAATAACAGTAGTCTAGTATGGGGCCTTGGATAGATGAGGACTTTATTACTTTATGTTTATAGACTCTTCCTATACTCCCTTACCTTTGTCTTCTTCTTTTATATATCAATACCTAATAACAGTAGTCTAGTATGAGGCCTTGGATAGATGAGGACTTTATTACTTTATGTTTATATATTCTTCCTATACTCCCTTACCTTGTCTTCTTCTTTTATATATCAATACCTAATAACAGTAGTCTAGTATGAGGCCTTGGATAGATGAGGACTTTATTACTTTATGTTTATAGACTCTTCCTATACCCCCTTACCTTATGTGTTCTTTTATATATCAATACCTAATAACAGTAGTCTAGTATGGGGCCTTGGATAGATGAGGACTTTATTACTTTATGTTTATAGACTCTTCCTATACTCCCTAACCTTGTCCTCTTCTCTTTATATATCAATACCTAATAACAGTAGTCTAGTATGGGGCCTTGGATAGATGAGGACTTTATTACTTTATGTTTATAGATTCTTCCTATACCCCCTTACCTTGTGTCTTCTTCTTTTATATATCAATACCTAATAACAGTAGTCTAGTATGGGGCCTTGGATAGATGAGGACTTTATTACTTTATGTTTATAGATTCTTCCTATACCCCTTACCTTGTGTCTTCTTCTTTTATATATCAATACCTAATAACAGTAGTCTAGTATGGGGCCTTGGATAGATGAGGACTTTATTACTTTATGTTTATAGATTCTTCCTATACCCCTTACCTTGTGTCTTCTTCTTTTATATATCAATACCTAATAACAGTAGTCTAGTATGAGGCCTTGGATAGATGAGGACTTTATTACTTTATGTTTATATATTCTTCCTATACTCCCTTACCTTGTCTTCTTCTTTTATATATCAATACCTAATAACAGTAGTCTAGTATGGGGCCTTGGATAGATGAGGACTTTATTACTTTATGTTTATAGATTCTTCCTATACTCCCTTACCTTGTGTCTTCTTCTTTTATATATCAATACCTAATAACAGTAGTCTAGTATGGGGCCTTGGATAGATGAGGACTTTATTACTTTATGTTTATAGATTCTTCCTATACCCCCTTACCTTGTCTTCTTCTTTTATATATCAATACCTAATAACAGTAGTCTAGTATGGGGCCTTGGATAGATGAGGACTTTATTACTTTATGTTTATAGACTCTTCCTATACCCCCTTACCTTGTCTTCTTCTTTTATATATCAATACCTAATAACAGTAGTCTAGTATGGGGCCTTGGATAGATGAGGACTTTATTACTTTATGTTTATAGATTCTTCCTATACCCCCTTACCTTGTCTTCTTCTTTTATATATCAATACCTAATAACAGTAGTCTAGTATGAGGCCTTGGATAGATGAGGACTTTATTACTTTATGTTTATAGACTCTTCCTATACCCCCTTACCTTGTGTCTTCTTTTATATATCAATACCTAATAACAGTAGTCTAGTATGAGGCCTTGGATAGATGAGGACTTTATTACTTTATGTTTATAGACTCTTCCTATACTCCCTTACCTTGTGTCTTCTTTTATATATCAATACCTAATAACAGTAGTCTAGTATGGGGCCTTGGATAGATGAGGACTTTATTACTTTATGTTTATAGACTCTTCCTATACCCCCTTACCTTGTCTTCTTCTTTTATATATCAATACCTAATAACAGTAGTCTAGTATGGGGCCTTGGATAGATGAGGACTTTATTACTTTATGTTTATAGACTCTTCCTATACTCCCTTACCTTGTGTCTTCTTCTTTTATATATCAATACCTAATAACAGTAGTCTAGTATGAGGCCTTGGATAGATGAGGACTTTATTACTTTATGTTTATAGACTCTTCCTATACCCCCTTACCTTGTCTTCTTCTTTTATATATCAATACCTAATAACAGTAGTCTAGTATGAGGCCTTGGATAGATGAGGACTTTATTACTTTATGTTTATAGACTCTTCCTATACCCCCTTACCTTGTGTCTTCTTCTTTTATATATCAATACCTAATAACAGTAGTCTAGTATGGGGCCTTGGATAGATGAGGACTTTATTACTTGTTATGTTTATAGACTCTTCCTATACCCCCTTACCTTGTCTTCTTCTTTTATATATCAATACCTAATAACAGTAGTCTAGTATGAGGCCTTGGATAGATGAGGACTTTATTACTTTATGTTTATAGACTCTTCCTATACCCCCTTACCTTGTGTCTTCTTCTTTTATATATCAATACCTAATAACAGTAGTCTAGTATGGGGCCTTGGATAGATGAGGACTTTATTACTTTATGTTTATAGACTCTTCCTATACCCCCTTACCTTGTCTTCTTCTTTTATATATCAATACCTAATAACAGTAGTCTAGTATGGGGCCTTGGATAGATGAGGACTTTATTACTTTATGTTTATAGATTCTTCCTATACCCCCTTACCTTGTCTTCTTCTTTTATATATCAATACCTAATAACAGTAGTCTAGTATGGGGCCTTGGATAGATGAGGACTTTATTACTTTATGTTTATATATTCTTCCTATACCCCCTTACCTTGTCTTCTTCTTTTATATATCAATACCTAATAACAGTAGTCTAGTATGAGGCCTTGGATAGATGAGGACTTTATTACTTTATGTTTATAGACTCTTCCTATACCCCTTACCTTGTCTTCTTCTTTTATATATCAATACCTAATAACAGTAGTCTAGTATGAGGCCTTGGATAGATGAGGACTTTATTACTTTATGTTTATAGACTCTTCCTATACCCCCTTACCTTGTGTCTTCTTCTTTTATATATCAATACCTAATAACAGTAGTCTAGTATGGGGCCTTGGATAGATGAGGACTTTATTACTTTATGTTTATAGACTCTTCCTATACCCCCTTACCTTGTCTTCTTCTTTTATATATCAATACCTAATAACAGTAGTCTAGTATGGGGCCTTGGATAGATGAGGACTTTATTACTTTATGTTTATAGACTCTTCCTATACTCCCTTACCTTGTGTCTTCTTCTTTTATATATCAATACCTAATAACAGTAGTCTAGTATGGGGCCTTGGATAGATGAGGACTTTATTACTTTATGTTTATAGACTCTTCCTATACCCCCTTACCTTGTCTTCTTCTTTTATATATCAATACCTAATAACAGTAGTCTAGTATGAGGCCTTGGATAGATGAGGACTTTATTACTTTATGTTTATATATTCTTCCTATACCCCCTTACCTTGTCTTCTTCTTTTATATATCAATACCTAATAACAGTAGTCTAGTATGGGGCCTTGGATAGATGAGGACTTTATTACTTTATGTTTATAGACTCTTCCTATACCCCCTTACCTTGTCTTCTTCTTTTATATATCAATACCTAATAACAGTAGTCTAGTATGAGGCCTTGGATAGATGAGGACTTTATTACTTTATGTTTATAGATTCTTCCTATACCCCTTACCTTGTCTTCTTCTTTTATATATCAATACCTAATAACAGTAGTCTAGTATGGGGCCTTGGATAGATGAGGACTTTATTACTTTATGTTTATAGACTCTTCCTATACCCCCTTACCTTGTCTTCTTCTTTTATATATCAATACCTAATAACAGTAGTCTAGTATGAGGCCTTGGATAGATGAGGACTTTATTACTTTATGTTTATAGACTCTTCCTATACCCCCTTACCTTGTGTCTTCTTCTTTTATATATCAATACCTAATAACAGTAGTCTAGTATGGGGCCTTGGATAGATGAGGACTTTATTACTTTATGTTTATAGACTCTTCCTATACCCCCTTACCTTGTCTTCTTCTTTTATATATCAATACCTAATAACAGTAGTCTAGTATGGGGCCTTGGATAGATGAGGACTTTATTACTTTATGTTTATAGATTCTTCCTATACTCCCTTACCTTGTGTCTTCTTCTTTTATATATCAATACCTAATAACAGTAGTCTAGTATGGGGCCTTGGATAGATGAGGACTTTATTACTTTATGTTTATAGACTCTTCCTATACCCCTTACCTTGTCTTCTTCTTTTATATATCAATACCTAATAACAGTAGTCTAGTATGAGGCCTTGGATAGATGAGGACTTTATTACTTTATGTTTATATATTCTTCCTATACCCCCTTACCTTGTCTTCTTCTTTTATATATCAATACCTAATAACAGTAGTCTAGTATGGGGCCTTGGATAGATGAGGACTTTATTACTTTATGTTTATAGACTCTTCCTATACCCCTTACCTTGTCTTCTTCTTTTATATATCAATACCTAATAACAGTAGTCTAGTATGAGGCCTTGGATAGATGAGGACTTTATTACTTTATGTTTATATATTCTTCCTATACCCCCTTACCTTGTCTTCTTCTTTTATATATCAATACCTAATAACAGTAGTCTAGTATGAGGCCTTGGATAGATGAGGACTTTATTACTTTATGTTTATAGACTCTTCCTATACTCCCTTACATTGTGTCTTCTTTTATATATCAATACCTAATAACAGTAGTCTAGTATGAGGCCTTGGATAGATGAGGACTTTATTACTTTATGTTTATAGACTCTTCCTATACTCCCTTACCTTGTGTCTTCTTCTTTTATATATCAATACCTAATAACAGTAGTCTAGTATGAGGCCTTGGATAGATGAGGACTTTATTACTTTATGTTTATATATTCTTCCTATACTCCCTTACCTTGTCTTCTTCTTTTATATATCAATACCTAATAACAGTAGTCTAGTATGGGGCCTTGGATAGATGAGGACTTTATTACTTTATGTTTATAGATTCTTCCTATACCCCCTTACCTTGTCTTCTTCTTTTATATATCAATACCTAATAACAGTAGTCTAGTATGAGGCCTTGGATAGATGAGGACTTTATTACTTTATGTTTATAGATTCTTCCTATACCCCCTTACCTTGTCTTCTTCTTTTATATATCAATACCTAATAACAGTAGTCTAGTATGGGGCCTTGGATAGATGAGGACTTTATTACTTTATGTTTATATATTCTTCCTATACCCCCTTACCTTGTCTTCTTCTTTTATATATCAATACCTAATAACAGTAGTCTAGTATGAGGCCTTGGATAGATGAGGACTTTATTACTTTATGTTTATAGACTCTTCCTATACTCCCTTACATTGTGTCTTCTTTTATATATCAATACCTAATAACAGTAGTCTAGTATGAGGCCTTGGATAGATGAGGACTTTATTACTTTATGTTTATAGACTCTTCCTATACTCCCTTACCTTGTGTCTTCTTTTATATATCAATACCTAATAACAGTAGTCTAGTATGGGGCCTTGGATAGATGAGGACTTTATTACTTTATGTTTATAGACTCTTCCTATACTCCCTTACCTTGTGTCTCTTCTTTTATATATCAATACCTAATAACAGTAGTCTAGTATGGGGCCTTGGATAGATGAGGACTTTATTACTTTATGTTTATAGACTCTTCCTATACTCCCTTACCTTGTCTTCTTCTTTTATATATCAATACCTAATAACAGTAGTCTAGTATGAGGCCTTGGATAGATGAGGACTTTATTACTTTATGTTTATAGACTCTTCCTATACCCCTTACCTTTGTCTTCTTCTTTTATATATCAATACCTAATAACAGTAGTCTAGTATGGGGCCTTGGATAGATGAGGACTTTATTACTTTATGTTTATAGACTCTTCCTATACCCCCTTACCTTGTCTTCTTCTTTTATATATCAATACCTAATAACAGTAGTCTAGTATGGGGCCTTGGATAGATGAGGACTTTATTACTTTATGTTTATATATTCTTCCTATACTCCCTTACCTTGTGTCTTCTTCTTTTATATATCAATACCTAATAACAGTAGTCTAGTATGGGGCCTTGGATAGATGAGGACTTTATTACTTTATGTTTATAGATTCTTCCTATACCCCCTTACCTTGTCTTCTTCTTTTATATATCAATACCTAATAACAGTAGTCTAGTATGAGGCCTTGGATAGATGAGGACTTTATTACTTTATGTTTATAGACTCTTCCTATACCCCCTTACCTTGTCTTCTTCTTTTATATATCAATACCTAATAACAGTAGTCTAGTATGGGGCCTTGGATAGATGAGGACTTTATTACTTTATGTTTATAGACTCTTCCTATACCCCCTTACCTTGTCTTCTTCTTTTATATATCAATACCTAATAACAGTAGTCTAGTATGAGGCCTTGGATAGATGAGGACTTTATTACTTTATGTTTATAGACTCTTCCTATACCCCCTTACCTTGTCTTCTTCTTTTATATATCAATACCTAATAACAGTAGTCTAGTATGAGGCCTTGGATAGATGAGGACTTTATTACTTTATGTTTATAGACTCTTCCTATACTCCCTTACATTGTGTCTTCTTTTATATATCAATACCTAATAACAGTAGTCTAGTATGAGGCCTTGGATAGATGAGGACTTTATTACTTTATGTTTATAGACTCTTCCTATACTCCCTTACCTTGTGTCTTCTTCTTTTATATATCAATACCTAATAACAGTAGTCTAGTATGAGGCCTTGGATAGATGAGGACTTTATTACTTTATGTTTATAGATTCTTCCTATACTCCCTTACCTTGTCTTCTTCTTTTATATATCAATACCTAATAACAGTAGTCTAGTATGGGGCCTTGGATAGATGAGGACTTTATTACTTTATGTTTATAGATTCTTCCTATACCCCTTACCTTGTCTTCTTCTTTTATATATCAATACCTAATAACAGTAGTCTAGTATGGGGCCTTGGATAGATGAGGACTTTATTACTTTATGTTTATAGATTCTTCCTATACCCCTTACCTTGTCTTCTTCTTTTATATATCAATACCTAATAACAGTAGTCTAGTATGGGGCCTTGGATAGATGAGGACTTTATTACTTTATGTTTATAGACTCTTCCTATACCCCTTACCTTGTCTTCTTCTTTTATATATCAATACCTAATAACAGTAGTCTAGTATGAGGCCTTGGATACATGAGGACTTTATTACTTTATGTTTATAGACTCTTCCTATACTCCCTTACATTGTGTCTTCTTTTATATATCAATACCTAATAACAGTAGTCTAGTATGGGGCCTTGGATAGATGAGGACTTTATTACTTTATGTTTATAGACTCTTCCTATACCCCCTTACCTTGTCTTCTTCTTTTATATATCAATACCTAATAACAGTAGTCTAGTATGGGGCCTTGGATAGATGAGGACTTTATTACTTTATGTTTATATATTCTTCCTATACTCCCTTACCTTGTGTCTTCTTCTTTTATATATCAATACCTAATAACAGTAGTCTAGTATGGGGCCTTGGATAGATGAGGACTTTATTACTTTATGTTTATATATTCTTCCTATACCCCTTACCTTGTCTTCTTCTTTTATATATCAATACCTAATAACAGTAGTCTAGTATGAGGCCTTGGATAGATGAGGACTTTATTACTTTATGTTTATAGATTCTTCCTATACCCCCTTACCTTGTCTTCTTCTTTTATATATCAATACCTAATAACAGTAGTCTAGTATGGGGCCTTGGATAGATGAGGACTTTATTACTTTATGTTTATAGACTCTTCCTATACCCCCTTACCTTGTCTTCTTCTTTTATATATCAATACCTAATAACAGTAGTCTAGTATGAGGCCTTGGATAGATGAGGACTTTATTACTTTATGTTTATATATTCTTCCTATACCCCCTTACCTGTCTTCTTCTTTTATATATCAATACCTAATAACAGTAGTCTAGTATGAGGCCTTGGATAGATGAGGACTTTATTACTTTATGTTTATAGACTCTTCCTATACTCCCTTACATTGTGTCTTCTTTTATATATCAATACCTAATAACAGTAGTCTAGTATGAGGCCTTGGATAGATGAGGACTTTATTACTTTATGTTTATAGACTCTTCCTATACTCCCTTACCTTGTGTCTTCTTCTTTTATATATCAATACCTAATAACAGTAGTCTAGTATGAGGCCTTGGATAGATGAGGACTTTATTACTTTATGTTTATAGACTCTTCCTATACTCCCTTACCTTGTCTTCTTCTTTTATATATCAATACCTAATAACAGTAGTCTAGTATGGGGCCTTGGATAGATGAGGACTTTATTACTTTATGTTTATAGATTCTTCCTATACCCCCTTACCTTGTCTTCTTCTTTTTTATATATCAATACCTAATAACAGTAGTCTAGTATGAGGCCTTGGATAGATGAGGACTTTATTACTTTATGTTTATAGATTCTTCCTATACCCCCTTACCTTGTCTTCTTCTTTTATATATCAATACCTAATAACAGTAGTCTAGTATGGGGCCTTGGATAGATGAGGACTTTATTACTTTATGTTTATATATTCTTCCTATACCCCCTTACCTTGTCTTCTTCTTTTATATATCAATACCTAATAACAGTAGTCTAGTATGAGGCCTTGGATAGATGAGGACTTTATTACTTTATGTTTATAGACTCTTCCTATACTCCCTTACATTGTGTCTTCTTTTATATATCAATACCTAATAACAGTAGTCTAGTATGAGGCCTTGGATAGATGAGGACTTTATTACTTTATGTTTATAGACTCTTCCTATACTCCCTTACCTTGTGTCTTCTTTTATATATCAATACCTAATAACAGTAGTCTAGTATGAGGCCTTGGATAGATGAGGACTTTATTACTTTATGTTTATAGACTCTTCCTATACCCCCTTACCTTGTCTTCTTCTTTTATATATCAATACCTAATAACAGTAGTCTAGTATGGGGCCTTGGATAGATGAGGACTTTATTACTTTATGTTTATAGACTCTTCCTATACTCCCTTACCTTGTCTTCTTCTTTTATATATCAATACCTAATAACAGTAGTCTAGTATGGGGCCTTGGATAGATGAGGACTTTATTACTTTATGTTTATAGATTCTTCCTATACCCCCTTACCTTGTCTTCTTCTTTTATATATCAATACCTAATAACAGTAGTCTAGTATGAGGCCTTGGATAGATGAGGACTTTATTACTTTATGTTTATAGATTCTTCCTATACCCCCTTACCTTGTCTTCTTCTTTTATATATCAATACCTAATAACAGTAGTCTAGTATGGGGCCTTGGATAGATGAGGACTTTATTACTTTATGTTTATATATTCTTCCTATACCCCTTACCTTGTCTTCTTCTTTTATATATCAATACCTAATAACAGTAGTCTAGTATGAGGCCTTGGATAGATGAGGACTTTATTACTTTATGTTTATAGACTCTTCCTATACTCCCTTACATTGTGTCTTCTTTTATATATCAATACCTAATAACAGTAGTCTAGTATGAGGCCTTGGATAGATGAGGACTTTATTACTTTATGTTTATAGACTCTTCCTATACTCCCTTACCTTGTGTCTTCTTTTATATATCAATACCTAATAACAGTAGTCTAGTATGAGGCCTTGGATAGATGAGGACTTTATTACTTTATGTTTATAGACTCTTCCTATACCCCCTTACCTTGTCTTCTTCTTTTATATATCAATACCTAATAACAGTAGTCTAGTATGGGGCCTTGGATAGATGAGGACTTTATTACTTTATGTTTATAGACTCTTCCTATACTCCCTTACCTTGTGTCTTCTTCTTTTATATATCAATACCTAATAACAGTAGTCTAGTATGGGGCCTTGGATAGATGAGGACTTTATTACTTTATGTTTATATATTCTTCCTATACCCCCTTACCTTGTCTTCTTCTTTTATATATCAATACCTAATAACAGTAGTCTAGTATGAGGCCTTGGATAGATGAGGACTTTATTACTTTATGTTTATAGATTCTTCCTATACCCCCTTACCTTGTCTTCTTCTTTTATATATCAATACCTAATAACAGTAGTCTAGTATGGGGCCTTGGATAGATGAGGACTTTATTACTTTATGTTTATATATTCTTCCTATACCCCCTTACCTTGTCTTCTTCTTTTATATATCAATACCTAATAACAGTAGTCTAGTATGAGGCCTTGGATAGATGAGGACTTTATTACTTTATGTTTATATATTCTTCCTATACCCCTTACCTTGTCTTCTTCTTTTATATATCAATACCTAATAACAGTAGTCTAGTATGGGGCCTTGGATAGATGAGGACTTTATTACTTTATGTTTATAGACTCTTCCTATACCCCCTTACCTTGTCTTCTTCTTTTATATATCAATACCTAATAACAGTAGTCTAGTATGAGGCCTTGGATAGATGAGGACTTTATTACTTTATGTTTATAGACTCTTCCTATACCCCTTACCTTGTGTCTTCTTCTTTTATATATCAATACCTAATAACAGTAGTCTAGTATGGGGCCTTGGATAGATGAGGACTTTATTACTTTATGTTTATAGACTCTTCCTATACCCCCTTACCTTGTCTTCTTCTTTTATATATCAATACCTAATAACAGTAGTCTAGTATGAGGCCTTGGATAGATGAGGACTTTATTACTTTATGTTTATAGACTCTTCCTATACCCCTTACCTTGTGTCTTCTTCTTTTATATATCAATACCTAATAACAGTAGTCTAGTATGGGGCCTTGGATAGATGAGGACTTTATTACTTTATGTTTATAGACTCTTCCTATACCCCCTTACCTTGTCTTCTTCTTTTATATATCAATACCTAATAACAGTAGTCTAGTATGGGGCCTTGGATAGATGAGGACTTTATTACTTTATGTTTATATATTCTTCCTATACCCCCTTACCTTGTCTTCTTCTTTTATATATCAATACCTAATAACAGTAGTCTAGTATGGGGCCTTGGATAGATGAGGACTTTATTACTTTATGTTTATATATTCTTCCTATACCCCCTTACCTTGTCTTCTTCTTTTATATATCAATACCTAATAACAGTAGTCTAGTATGGGGCCTTGGATAGATGAGGACTTTATTACTTTATGTTTATAGACTCTTCCTATACCCCTTACCTTGTCTTCTTCTTTTATATATCAATACCTAATAACAGTAGTCTAGTATGAGGCCTTGGATAGATGAGGACTTTATTACTTTATGTTTATAGACTCTTCCTATACCCCCTTACCTTGTGTCTTCTTCTTTTATATATCAATACCTAATAACAGTAGTCTAGTATGGGGCCTTGGATAGATGAGGACTTTATTACTTTATGTTTATAGACTCTTCCTATACCCCCTTACCTTGTCTTCTTCTTTTATATATCAATACCTAATAACAGTAGTCTAGTATGGGGCCTTGGATAGATGAGGACTTTATTACTTTATGTTTATAGACTCTTCCTATACCCCCTTACCTTGTCTTCTTCTTTTATATATCAATAGCTAATAACAGTAGTCTAGTATGAGGCCTTGGATAGATGAGGACTTTATTACTTTATGTTTATAGACTCTTCCTATACCCCCTTACCTTGTCTTCTTCTTTTATATATCAATACCTAATAACAGTAGTCTAGTATGAGGCCTTGGATAGATGAGGACTTTATTACGTTATGTTTATATATTCTTCCTATACCCCCTTACCTTGTCTTCTTCTTTTATATATCAATACCTAATAACAGTAGTCTAGTATGAGGCCTTGGATAGATGAGGACTTTATTACTTTATGTTTATAGACTCTTCCTATACCCCCTTACCTTGTCTTCTTCTTTTATATATCAATACCTAATAACAGTAGTCTAGTATGAGGCCTTGGATAGATGAGGACTTTATTACTTTATGTTTATAGACTCTTCATATACTCCCTAACCTTGTGTCCTCTTCTCTTTATATATCAATACCTAATAACAGTAGTCTAGTATGGGGCCTTGGATAGATGAGGACTTTATTACTTTATGTTTATAGATTCTTCCTATACCCCCTTACCTTGTGTCTTCTTCTTTTATATATCAATACCTAATAACAGTAGTCTAGTATGGGGCCTTGGATAGATGAGGACTTTATTACTTTATGTTTATAGATTCTTCCTATACCCCCTTACCTTGTGTCTTCTTCTTTTATATATCAATACCTAATAACAGTAGTCTAGTATGGGGCCTTGGATAGATGAGGACTTTATTACTTTATGTTTATAGATTCTTCCTATACCCCCTTACCTTGTGTCTTCTTCTTTTATATATCAATACCTAATAACAGTAGTCTAGTATGAGGCCTTGGATAGATGAGGACTTTATTACTTTATGTTTATATATTCTTCCTATACTCCCTTACCTTGTTTCTTCTTCTTTTATATATCAATACCTAATAACAGTAGTCTAGTATGGGGCCTTGGATAGATGAGGACTTTATTACTTTATGTTTATATATTCTTCCTATACTCCCTTACCTTGTGTCTTCTTCTTTTATATATCAATACCTAATAACAGTAGTCTAGTATGGGGCCTTGGATAGATGAGGACTTTATTACTTTATGTTTATATATTCTTCCTATACCCCTTACCTTGTCTTCTTCTTTTATATATCAATACCTAATAACAGTAGTCTAGTATGAGGCCTTGGATAGATGAGGACTTTATTACTTTATGTTTATATATTCTTCCTATACCCCCTTACCTTGTCTTCTTCTTTTATATATCAATACCTAATAACAGTAGTCTAGTATGGGGCCTTGGATAGATGAGGACTTTATTACTTTATGTTTATAGACTCTTCCTATACCCCTTACCTTGTCTTCTTCTTTTATATATCAATACCTAATAACAGTAGTCTAGTATGAGGCCTTGGATAGATGAGGACTTTATTACTTTATGTTTATATATTCTTCCTATACCCCCTTACCTTGTCTTCTTCTTTTATATATCAATACCTAATAACAGTAGTCTAGTATGAGGCCTTGGATAGATGAGGACTTTATTACTTTATGTTTATAGACTCTTCCTATACCCCCTTACCTTGTGTCTTCTTCTTTTATATATCAATACCTAATAACAGTAGTCTAGTATGGGGCCTTGGATAGATGAGGACTTTATTACTTTATGTTTATAGACTCTTCCTATACCCCTTACCTTGTCTTCTTCTTTTATATATCAATACCTAATAAAAGTAGTCTAGTATGGGGCCTTGGATAGATGAGGACTTTATTACTTTATGTTTATATATTCTTCCTATACCCCCTTACCTTGTCTTCTTCTTTTATATATCAATACCTAATAACAGTAGTCTAGTATGGGGCCTTGGATATATGAGGACTTTATTACTTTATGTTTATATATTCTTCCTATACCCCTTACCTTGTCTTCTTCTTTTATATATCAATACCTAATAACAGTAGTCTAGTATGGGGCCTTGGATAGATGAGGACTTTATTACTTTATGTTTATAGACTCTTCCTATACCCCTTACCTTGTCTTCTTCTTTTATATATCAATACCTAATAACAGTAGTCTAGTATGAGGCCTTGGATAGATGAGGACTTTATTACTTTATGTTTATAGACTCTTCCTATACCCCCTTACCTTGTGTCTTCTTCTTTTATATATCAATACCTAATAACAGTAGTCTAGTATGGGGCCTTGGATAGATGAGGACTTTATTACTTTATGTTTATAGACTCTTCCTATACCCCTTACCTTGTCTTCTTCTTTTATATATCAATACCTAATAACAGTAGTCTAGTATGGGGCCTTGGATAGATGAGGACTTTATTACTTTATGTTTATAGACTCTTCCTATACCCCCTTACCTTGTCTTCTTCTTTTATATATCAATACCTAATAACAGTAGTCTAGTATGAGGCCTTGGATAGATGAGGACTTTATTACTTTATGTTTATAGACTCTTCCTATACCCCCTTACCTTGTCTTCTTCTTTTATATATCAATACCTAATAACAGTAGTCTAGTATGAGGCCTTGGATAGATGAGGACTTTATTACGTTATGTTTATATATTCTTCCTATACCCCTTACCTTGTCTTCTTCTTTTATATATCAATACCTAATAACAGTAGTCTAGTATGAGGCCTTGGATAGATGAGGACTTTATTACTTTATGTTTATAGACTCTTCCTATACCCCCTTACCTTGTCTTCTTCTTTTATATATCAATACCTAATAACAGTAGTCTAGTATGAGGCCTTGGATAGATGAGGACTTTATTACTTTATGTTTATAGACTCTTCATATACTCCCTAACCTTGTGTCCTCTTCTCTTTATATATCAATACCTAATAACAGTAGTCTAGTATGGGGCCTTGGATAGATGAGGACTTTATTACTTTATGTTTATAGATTCTTCCTATACCCCCTTACCTTGTGTCTTCTTCTTTTATATATCAATACCTAATAACAGTAGTCTAGTATGGGGCCTTGGATAGATGAGGACTTTATTACTTTATGTTTATAGATTCTTCCTATACCCCCTTACCTTGTGTCTTCTTCTTTTATATATCAATACCTAATAACAGTAGTCTAGTATGGGGCCTTGGATAGATGAGGACTTTATTACTTTATGTTTATAGATTCTTCCTATACCCCCTTACCTTGTGTCTTCTTCTTTTATATATCAATACCTAATAACAGTAGTCTAGTATGAGGCCTTGGATAGATGAGGACTTTATTACTTTATGTTTATATATTCTTCCTATACTCCCTTACCTTGTTTCTTCTTCTTTTATATATCAATACCTAATAACAGTAGTCTAGTATGGGGCCTTGGATAGATGAGGACTTTATTACTTTATGTTTATATATTCTTCCTATACTCCCTTACCTTGTGTCTTCTTCTTTTATATATCAATACCTAATAACAGTAGTCTAGTATGGGGCCTTGGATAGATGAGGACTTTATTACTTTATGTTTATATATTCTTCCTATACCCCTTACCTTGTCTTCTTCTTTTATATATCAATACCTAATAACAGTAGTCTAGTATGAGGCCTTGGATAGATGAGGACTTTATTACTTTATGTTTATATATTCTTCCTATACCCCCTTACCTTGTCTTCTTCTTTTATATATCAATACCTAATAACAGTAGTCTAGTATGGGGCCTTGGATAGATGAGGACTTTATTACTTTATGTTTATAGACTCTTCCTATACCCCTTACCTTGTCTTCTTCTTTTATATATCAATACCTAATAACAGTAGTCTAGTATGAGGCCTTGGATAGATGAGGACTTTATTACTTTATGTTTATATATTCTTCCTATACCCCCTTACCTTGTCTTCTTCTTTTATATATCAATACCTAATAACAGTAGTCTAGTATGGGGCCTTGGATAGATGAGGACTTTATTACTTTATGTTTATAGACTCTTCCTATACCCCCTTACCTTGTCTTCTTCTTTTATATATCAATACCTAATAACAGTAGTCTAGTATGAGGCCTTGGATAGATGAGGACTTTATTACTTTATGTTTATAGACTCTTCCTATACCCCCTTACCTTGTCTTCTTCTTTTATATATCAATACCTAATAACAGTAGTCTAGTATGAGGCCTTGGATAGATGAGGACTTTATTACTTTATGTTTATATATTCTTCCTATACCCCCTTACCTTGTCTTCTTCTTTTATATATCAATACCTAATAACAGTAATCTAGTATGAGGCCTTGGATAGATGAGGACTTTATTACTTTATGTTTATAGACTCTTCCTATACTCCCTTACATTGTGTCTTCTTTTATATATCAATACCTAATAACAGTAGTCTAGTATGAGGCCTTGGATAGATGAGGACTTTATTACTTTATGTTTATAGACTCTTCCTATACTCCCTTACCTTGTGTCTTCTTTTATATATCAATACCTAATAACAGTAGTCTAGTATGAGGCCTTGGATAGATGAGGACTTTATTACTTTATGTTTATAGACTCTTCCTATACCCCTTACCTTGTCTTCTTCTTTTATATATCAATACCTAATAACAGTAGTCTAGTATGGGGCCTTGGATAGATGAGGACTTTATTACTTTATGTTTATAGACTCTTCCTATACTCCCTTACCTTGTGTCTTCTTCTTTTATATATCAATACCTAATAACAGTAGTCTAGTATGAGGCCTTGGATAGATGAGGACTTTATTACTTTATGTTTATATATTCTTCCTATACTCCCTTACCTTGTCTTCTTCTTTTATATATCAATACCTAATAACAGTAGTCTAGTATGAGGCCTTGGATAGATGAGGACTTTATTACTTTATGTTTATAGACTCTTCCTATACCCCCTTACCTTGTGTCTTCTTCTTTTATATATCAATACCTAATAACAGTAGTCTAGTATGGGGCCTTGGATAGATGAGGACTTTATTACTTTATGTTTATAGACTCTTCCTATACCCCCTTACCTTGTCTTCTTCTTTTATATATCAATACCTAATAACAGTAGTCTAGTATGAGGCCTTGGATAGATGAGGACTTTATTACTTTATGTTTATAGACTCTTCCTATACCCCCTTACCTTGTGTCTTCTTCTTTTATATATCAATACCTAATAACAGTAGTCTAGTATGGGGCCTTGGATAGATGAGGACTTTATTACTTTATGTTTATAGACTCTTCCTATACCCCCTTACCTTGTCTTCTTCTTTTATATATCAATACCTAATAACAGTAGTCTAGTATGGGGCCTTGGATAGATGAGGACTTTATTACTTTATGTTTATATATTCTTCCTATACCCCCTTACCTTGTCTTCTTCTTTTATATATCAATACCTAATAACAGTAGTCTAGTATGGGGCCTTGGATAGATGAGGACTTTATTACTTTATGTTTATATATTCTTCCTATACCCCCTTACCTTGTCTTCTTCTTTTATATATCAATACCTAATAACAGTAGTCTAGTATGGGGCCTTGGATAGATGAGGACTTTATTACTTTATGTTTATAGACTCTTCCTATACCCCCTTACCTTGTCTTCTTCTTTTATATATCAATACCTAATAACAGTAGTCTAGTATGAGGCCTTGGATAGATGAGGACTTTATTACTTTATGTTTATAGACTCTTCCTATACCCCCTTACCTTGTGTCTTCTTCTTTTATATATCAATACCTAATAACAGTAGTCTAGTATGGGGCCTTGGATAGATGAGGACTTTATTACTTTATGTTTATAGACTCTTCCTATACCCCCTTACCTTGTCTTCTTCTTTTATATATCAATACCTAATAACAGTAGTCTAGTATGGGGCCTTGGATAGATGAGGACTTTATTACTTTATGTTTATATATTCTTCCTATACTCCCTTACCTTGTGTCTTCTTCTTTTATATATCAATACCTAATAACAGTAGTCTAGTATGGGGCCTTGGATAGATGAGGACTTTATTACTTTATGTTTATATATTCTTCCTATACCCCCTTACCTTGTCTTCTTCTTTTATATATCAATACCTAATAACAGTAGTCTAGTATGAGGCCTTGGATAGATGAGGACTTTATTACTTTATGTTTATATATTCTTCCTATACCCCTTACCTTGTCTTCTTCTTTTATATATCAATACCTAATAACAGTAGTCTAGTATGAGGCCTTGGATAGATGAGGACTTTATTACTTTATGTTTATAGACTCTTCCTATACCCCTTACCTTGTGTCTTCTTCTTTTATATATCAATACCTAATAACAGTAGTCTAGTATGGGGCCTTGGATAGATGAGGACTTTATTACTTTATGTTTATAGACTCTTCCTATACCCCCTTACCTTGTCTTCTTCTTTTATATATCAATACCTAATAACAGTAGTCTAGTATGGGGCCTTGGATAGATGAGGACTTTATTACTTTATGTTTATATATTCTTCCTATACTCCCTTACCTTGTGTCTTCTTCTTTTATATATCAATACCTAATAACAGTAGTCTAGTATGGGGCCTTGGATAGATGAGGACTTTATTACTTTATGTTTATATATTCTTCCTATACCCCCTTACCTTGTCTTCTTCTTTTATATATCAATACCTAATAACAGTAGTCTAGTATGAGGCCTTGGATAGATGAGGACTTTATTACTTTATGTTTATATATTCTTCCTATACCCCCTTACCTTGTCTTCTTCTTTTATATATCAATACCTAATAACAGTAGTCTAGTATGGGGCCTTGGATAGATGAGGACTTTATTACTTTATGTTTATAGACTCTTCCTATACCCCCTTACCTTGTCTTCTTCTTTTATATATCAATACCTAATAACAGTAGTCTAGTATGAGGCCTTGGATAGATGAGGACTTTATTACTTTATGTTTATATATTCTTCCTATACCCCCTTACCTTGTCTTCTTCTTTTATATATCAATACCTAATAACAGTAGTCTAGTATGAGGCCTTGGATAGATGAGGACTTTATTACTTTATGTTTATAGACTCTTCCTATACTCCCTTACATTGTGTCTTCTTTTATATATCAATACCTAATAACAGTAGTCTAGTATGAGGCCTTGGATAGATGAGGACTTTATTACTTTATGTTTATAGACTCTTCCTATACCCCCTTACCTTGTCTTCTTCTTTTATATATCAATACCTAATAACAGTAGTCTAGTATGGGGCCTTGGATAGATGAGGACTTTAATTACTTTATGTTTATATATTCTTCCTATACCCCCTTACCTTGTCTTCTTCTTTTATATATTAATACCTAATAACAGTAGTCTAGTATGAGGCCTTGGATAGATGAGGACTTTATTACTTTATGTTTATAGACTCTTCCTATACCCCCTTACCTTGTGTCTTCTTCTTTTATATATCAATACCTAATAACAGTAGTCTAGTATGGGGCCTTGGATAGATGAGGACTTTATTACTTTATGTTTATAGACTCTTCCTATACCCCCTTACCTTGTCTTCTTCTTTTATATATCAATACCTAATAACAGTAGTCTAGTATGGGGCCTTGGATAGATGAGGACTTTATTACTTTATGTTTATATATTCTTCCTATACTCCCTTACCTTGTGTCTTCTTCTTTTATATATCAATACCTAATAACAGTAGTCTAGTATGGGGCCTTGGATAGATGAGGACTTTATTACTTTATGTTTATATATTCTTCCTATACCCCTTACCTTGTCTTCTTCTTTTATATATCAATACCTAATAACAGTAGTCTAGTATGAGGCCTTGGATAGATGAGGACTTTATTACTTTATGTTTATATATTCTTCCTATACCCCCTTACCTTGTCTTCTTCTTTTATATATCAATACCTAATAACAGTAGTCTAGTATGGGGCCTTGGATAGATGAGGACTTTATTACTTTATGTTTATAGACTCTTCCTATACCCCCTTACCTTGTCTTCTTCTTTTATATATCAATACCTAATAACAGTAGTCTAGTATGAGGCCTTGGATAGATGAGGACTTTATTACTTTATGTTTATATATTCTTCCTATACCCCCTTACCTTGTCTTCTTCTTTTATATATCAATACCTAATAACAGTAGTCTAGTATGAGGCCTTGGATAGATGAGGACTTTATTACTTTATGTTTATAGACTCTTCCTATACTCCCTTACATTGTGTCTTCTTTTATATATCAATACCTAATAACAGTAGTCTAGTATGAGGCCTTGGATAGATGAGGACTTTATTACTTTATGTTTATAGACTCTTCCTATACTCCCTTACCTTGTGTCTTCTTTTATATATCAATACCTAATAACAGTAGTCTAGTATGAGGCCTTGGATAGATGAGGACTTTATTACTTTATGTTTATAGACTCTTCCTATACCCCCTTACCTTGTCTTCTTCTTTTATATATCAATACCTAATAACAGTAGTCTAGTATGGGGCCTTGGATAGATGAGGACTTTATTACTTTATGTTTATAGACTCTTCCTATACTCCCTTACCTTGTGTCTTCTTCTTTTATATATCAATACCTAATAACAGTAGTCTAGTATGAGGCCTTGGATAGATGAGGACTTTATTACTTTATGTTTATATATTCTTCCTATACTCCCTTACCTTGTCTTCTTCTTTTATATATCAATACCTAATAACAGTAGTCTAGTATGGGGCCTTGGATAGATGAGGACTTTATTACTTTATGTTTATAGATTCTTCCTATACCCCCTTACCTTGTCTTCTTCTTTTATATATCAATACCTAATAACAGTAGTCTAGTATGAGGCCTTGGATAGATGAGGACTTTATTACTTTATGTTTATAGATTCTTCCTATACCCCCTTACCTTGTCTTCTTCTTTTATATATCAATACCTAATAACAGTAGTCTAGTATGGGGCCTTGGATAGATGAGGACTTTATTACTTTATGTTTATATATTCTTCCTATACCCCCTTACCTTGTCTTCTTCTTTTATATATCAATACCTAATAACAGTAGTCTAGTATGAGGCCTTGGATAGATGAGGACTTTATTACTTTATGTTTATAGACTCTTCCTATACTCCCTTACATTGTGTCTTCTTTTATATATCAATACCTAATAACAGTAGTCTAGTATGAGGCCTTGGATAGATGAGGACTTTATTACTTTATGTTTATAGACTCTTCCTATACTCCCTTACCTTGTGTCTTCTTTTATATATCAATACCTAATGATTCCAAGAACACAGGATGAGATGTTACTATCCTTTGTGCAAGCACTTCCAAGAGTTAATGAACAGTGAGCGTGGTGAAATTTGGGGAGCGCATCGTCAGTAGTGTACCTTTGGTTCCTAGGGTGTTTCGGCCTTTCACACTATACACCCTCCTCAAAGGCGGCCAGCGACAGGGTGATCAATCCTACGCTTGCGTCCCATTCCCAATTAGTCATAGGAGTTGCCTTGTTGTTGATAGCAAACATCCCATGGGACTATGCATGGCAGGGGCGTCCTCCTCCCTGAGTCAATCATTGTTGACCGCATACCTCCTGGCCCTCTCACTTCGGGGCCCAGCTGGGGTCTTTCCTCTTCATCCAGAGCCACTGACTGCTGCCTTCTGCCGCCTCTGATACAGCTTTGATTGCCGAACGCTGGCTCTGGCCCTTAATTCCCAGGTCTCTAAGCAGTCTGGTTGTAGATGTTGCCACAAAACCTCTGCAGCCCACCTCCACTGGTCGGACTTCTGTGTTCCAGCCATGATGCCGTGCTTCGGCAGCTAGATCAGCATAGCGCAGATGTTTTCGCTCATAAGCCTCATCTACTGAGTTTTCCCAGGGTACTGTGAGCTCAATGATGAAGACCTTATTGAGTGAACGGGACCAGAGCACCATGTCAGGTCTTAGGGTGGTGGTTGCGATCTCCGGAGGAAACACAAGTTGCCGGCCAATGTCAGCTAGCATTTTCCAGTCGCGGGCCAAGCGCAGCTGGTCTCGCTCTAATGGTGTAGAGCCGCTCTTCGGTGGTTTAGCCCCTTCGCGGACAAAGTTTGTCCGTAAGGAGTGTGATGCTGCTGTGGGTGGTAGGGAGTTGGTGGCAGCTCGCTTGTCCTCCAGGGCGGACGCAAGGTTTTTAAGGACTTGGTTGTGACGCCAAGTGTAGCGTCCTTGGGCGAGGCTTGTTTTACAGCCTGTGAGAATGTGCCTGAGGTTGGCTGGCATGGAACAGAGGGCACAGTCCGGATCTTCACCATACCATTGGTGAAGATTAACTGGTGTTGGAAGGACGTCATATGTTGCTCTGATGGAAAAGCTCAACCGCCTCGCTTCCATGGCCCACAGATCCTTCCAGCTGATCTTCCTCTTCTCCACACTGTCCCATCGAGTCCACTGTCCCTGTTTGGCAAGAGAGACTGCCTTGGCCCACCTTGCAGCCTCCTCCTGATGGCGTACTTCCTGCACTACCATCTTCCGCCGCTCTGGTGCAGTGGCCTTACTCCAAGCAGCACGGCTAGTTAGCCCAAGGCCTCCTCTCCCTTGCTGAACATGACCCACAATGTCAGCATGTCTGAGGGCTGCTGTTGCCTCCTGGACTGCTTTTCCTGGCCTCCATTTGTGCCCAGTTGCCAAGGTCGGCGCGTTGTTGCTCACCACTGGGTCTCGAGATTCATTCAGTGTCATTTGGAGCCTGGTTTTTGCACACTTGAATTCCTCTGTTAGACTGGTGAGGGGCAGCTTGAGGACACCATCTCCATAGAGGCCTATGGTGGTAAGGCATCGTGGAACTCCAAGCCACTTCTTTAAGTAGCCTGTGACTCCTCTTTCCATCTTCTCCACTGTTGAGATTGGAACCTCATACAGTGCTAAGGGCCACAACACCCGGGGTAGGAGTCCAAACTGCAGACACCAGGCCTTTAACTTTCCAGGTAGCTGGGTGTTGTCGATGGACTGTAGGCTACTACTGATGTCTTTGCGCAGCTGTTGCACCTGGTCTTTGTCCTTCAGGCTTGCATCATACCACCTTCCAAGGCTTTTTACCGGCTGCTCAGACACTGTTGGGATTTGGTCATCTCCGATGAAGAATTTCAGGTCAGAGAGTACTCCCTTCACAATCGAGATGCTGCGTGACTTGGATGGTTTAATCTTCATACGGGCCCAGCTGATGTTCTCTTCAAGTTTTCTGAGCAGTCTCCTGGTGCATGGGACAGTGGTGGTCAATGTTGTAATGTCGTCCATGTAGGCTCTGAGTGGAGGGAGGCGGAAACCAGAGTCGACTCGCTGTCCACCAGCAACCCATTTTGAGGATCTGATGATAACCTCCATTGCCATTGTGAATGCCAACGGAGAAATGGTACATCCCGCCATTATACCTACATTCAGGCACTGCCATGAGGTGGTGAACTCTGAGGTGGTGAAGCAGAACTGCAGATCCTGGAAGTACGACTTCACCAGGTTTGTGATGGTGTCCGGTATGTGGAAAAATCTGAAGGCAGACCACAGGAGTTCATGGGGCACAGAGCCAAATGCATTGGCGAGGTCGAGGAAGACTACATGGAGGTCCCTTTTCTCCACCTTGGCCATTTGGATCTGATGCCAGATCATGCTGGAATGTTCCAAGCAGCCAGAGAACCCTGATATTCCTGCCTTCTGTACAGATGCATCGACGTACGTATTCCTTTGTAGGTACTCAGCCATCCTCTGGGCAATGACCCTAAAGAAGATTTTTCCCTCGACATTCAGTAAGGAGATTGGGCGGAATTGGCTGATGTTCACTGCATCCTTCTCCTTAGGGATCAGGACCCCGCCTGCCCTACGCCACACTTTGGGTATTATCTTCTTCTGCCAAGCTGTTCTCATAAGCCTCCAGAGGAACCTCAGGACGTCTGGTGTGTTCTTATACACTTTGTACGGGACTCCATTTGGCCCCGGGCCTGATGCTGTTCTTGCCCGTCGAACTGTGTCTTCCACCTCTTTCCATGTCGGAGGGCTGGTCTCAATATGATGTTCCGGGGTTCAATGGGTGGGATATCTGATGGGATGGCCAGATGTTCATGTCGCTTTGAGTCAACGTTTGTTATTCTCAGGTGCTCCTCTAGGTCTTTCTTTGTTGTTTTTAGAGCTCCACTTTTTCTTTTGTGAAGAGACTTTTAAGGAACTTGAAGGGATCTTTATAGAATCGAGTTCTAGTTTGTTCTTTTTTTTTTTCCTTCTGCGTTTCCGTAGGTTCTCTGCTCTACGGAGGGATGCCAACCGGGTTTTGATGTCAGCTTGAAGTGCCTCTATGCCCTCCTTTTCCACTTCCGAGGCCTTCTTCCACTGTTTCTTAAGCTGCCGCCTTTCTTGAACGAGGCGCTTGATTTCTTGTTGCCTTCTGGAAACTGGTGGGGTTGGAACCTTTCTCCCGCCTTTTGCCTCTTCCACTCCAAATCTTTCTGTCCCGTACTCATAGATGATGTCCCCCATCCTCTCCAACTTCTTCTCCACTGTGCCTCGAAGTTTCTCGAGGGTCAAGGTAAGGTCAGTATTCACTGTTTCCCACAACTTCTTGTCACTGGCGCCAGGCCACTTCACATACGGTCTGTGCCCTGGTAGTCTCCTCTCGACTGCAGGTCTGGGAGGCTGGGTGAGTTCCACTCCTGTTGTTGGTTCCACCTCAGTTGCTACTTGGTGCTTGAGTTTACGTCCTCCATGACAGTGGTACTGATGCACTGCAAACTATGGTTTGCGTCCAGTTGCTGTGCTTCATTCGACTGATTTGATCGCTTTCGCAGAAAGTAATCAATGCGAGTTCTCTGTCTCTCTTTACCCAAACACCCCTTCTTCCCCTGGTGGATCCTCAACCCATGGTGTGATGTAACTTTCCTCCAACCACAGACACATACCTGCATCTGTTTATGGCCCACTGTTGCAGCAGAACTTGTGACAGTTGCTGTGGTGTTCTCTTGTGCTGTGCTCTCATTACTCGTAGTCGTTTCCAGTCCAGTCGTTACCATGTTGTCAGCCGATGAGTCATCTTCCGCCCCGCTCTCGCAGACTCTAGGGGTATTCTCGTATTTTGACTTTCTGTAGCTAAAGCGGGTGTTTCCAACATACTGCGAAGCATGGGAAACTACAGAAATGGGAAGCTACCCCATGACTGTCCCAGTGGGGTCTATTCCCTCCTGTCAGCCGTCTCTCCGTGCCGCCACAAGGACTTTCCCTGTTGTCAGCTGATCTTTCTCAGCAGTCACTGGACAAGTCCAGATATTCAGATTCCAAGAACACAGGATGAGATGTTACTATCCTTTGTGCAAGCACTTCCAAGAGTTAATGAACAGTGAGCGTGGTGAAATTTGGGGAGCGCATCGTCAGTAGTGTACCTTTGGTTCCTAGGGTGTTTCGGCCTTTCACACTATACACCCTCCTCAAAGGCGGCCAGCGACAGGGTGATCAATCCTACGCTTGCGTCCCATTCCCAATTAGTCATAGGAGTTGCCTTGTTGTTGATAGCAAACATCCCATGGGACTATGCATGGCAGGGGCGTCCTCCTCCCTGAGTCAATCATTGTTGACCGCATACCTCCTGGCCCTCTCACTTCGGGGCCCAGCTGGGGTCTTTCCTCTTCATCCAGAGCCACTGACTGCTGCCTTCTGCCGCCTCTGATACAGCTTTGATTGCCGAACGCTGGCTCTGGCCCTTAATTCCCAGGTCTCTAAGCAGTCTGGTTGTAGATGTTGCCACAAAACCTCTGCAGCCCACCTCCACTGGTCGGACTTCTGTGTTCCAGCCATGATGCCGTGCTTCGGCAGCTAGATCAGCATAGCGCAGATGTTTTCGCTCATAAGCCTCATCTACTGAGTTTTCCCAGGGTACTGTGAGCTCAATGATGAAGACCTTATTGAGTGAACGGGACCAGAGCACCATGTCAGGTCTTAGGGTGGTGGTTGCGATCTCCGGAGGAAACACAAGTTGCCGGCCAATGTCAGCTAGCATTTTCCAGTCGCGGGCCAAGCGCAGCTGGTCTCGCTCTAATGGTGTAGAGCCGCTCTTCGGTGGTTTAGCCCCTTCGCGGACAAAGTTTGTCCGTAAGGAGTGTGATGCTGCTGTGGGTGGTAGGGAGTTGGTGGCAGCTCGCTTGTCCTCCAGGGCGGACGCAAGGTTTTAAGGACTTGGTTGTGACGCCAAGTGTAGCGTCCTTGGGCGAGGCTTGTTTTACAGCCTGTGAGAATGTGCCTGAGGTTGGCTGGCATGGAACAGAGGGCACAGTCCGGATCTTCACCATACCATTGGTGAAGATTAACTGGTGTTGGAAGGACGTCATATGTTGCTCTGATGGAAAAGCTCAACCGCCTCGCTTCCATGGCCCACAGATCCTTCCAGCTGATCTTCCTCTTCTCCACACTGTCCCATCGAGTCCACTGTCCCTGTTTGGCAAGAGAGACTGCCTTGGCCCACCTTGCAGCCTCCTCCTGATGGCGTACTTCCTGCACTACCATCTTCCGCCGCTCTGGTGCAGTGGCCTTACTCCAAGCAGCACGGCTAGTTAGCCCAAGGCCTCCTCTCCCTTGCTGAACATGACCCACAATGTCAGCATGTCTGAGGGCTGCTGTTGCCTCCTGGACTGCTTTTCCTGGCCTCCATTTGCGCCCAGTTGCCAAGGTCGGCGCGTTGTTGCTCACCACTGGGTCTCGAGATTCATTCAGTGTCATTTGGAGCCTGGTTTTTGCACACTTGAATTCCTCTGTTAGACTGGTGAGGGGCAGCTTGAGGACACCATCTCCATAGAGGCCTATGGTGGTAAGGCATCGTGGAACTCCAAGCCACTTCTTTAAGTAGCCTGTGACTCCTCTTTCCATCTTCTCCACTGTTGAGATTGGAACCTCATACAGTGCTAAGGGCCACAACACCCGGGGTAGGAGTCCAAACTGCAGACACCAGGCCTTTAACTTTCCAGGTAGCTGGGTGTTGTCGATGGACTGTAGGCTACTACTGATGTCTTTGCGCAGCTGTTGCACCTGGTCTTTGTCCTTCAGGCTTGCATCATACCACCTTCCAAGGCTTTTTACCGGCTGCTCAGACACTGTTGGGATTTGGTCATCTCCGATGAAGAATTTCAGGTCAGAGAGTACTCCCTTCACAATCGAGATGCTGCGTGACTTGGATGGTTTAATCTTCATACGGGCCCAGCTGATGTTCTCTTCAAGTTTTCTGAGCAGTCTCCTGGTGCATGGGACAGTGGTGGTCAATGTTGTAATGTCGTCCATGTAGGCTCTGAGTGGAGGGAGGCGGAAACCAGAGTCGACTCGCTGTCCACCAGCAACCCATTTTGAGGATCTGATGATAACCTCCATTGCCATTGTGAATGCCAACGGAGAAATGGTACATCCCGCCATTATACCTACATTCAGGCACTGCCATGAGGTGGTGAACTCTGAGGTGGTGAAGCAGAACTGCAGATCCTGGAAGTACGACTTCACCAGGTTTGTGATGGTGTCCGGTATGTGGAAAAATCTGAAGGCAGACCACAGGAGTTCATGGGGCACAGAGCCAAATGCATTGGCGAGGTCGAGGAAGACTACATGGAGGTCCCTTTTCTCCACCTTGGCCATTTGGATCTGATGCCAGATCATGCTGGAATGTTCCAAGCAGCCAGAGAACCCTGATATTCCTGCCTTCTGTACAGATGCATCGACGTACGTATTCCTTTGTAGGTACTCAGCCATCCTCTGGGCAATGACCCTAAAGAAGATTTTTCCCTCGACATTCAGTAAGGAGATTGGGCGGAATTGGCTGATGTTCACTGCATCCTTCTCCTTAGGGATCAGGACCCTGCCTGCCCTACGCCACACTTTGGGTATTATCTTCTTCTGCCAAGCTGTTCTCATAAGCCTCCAGAGGAACCTCAGGACGTCTGGTGTGTTCTTATACACTTTGTACGGGACTCCATTTGGCCCCGGGCCTGATGCTGTTCTTGCCCGTCGAACTGTGTCTTCCACCTCTTTCCATGTCGGAGGGCTGGTCTCAATATGATGTTCCGGGGGTTCAATGGGTGGGATATCTGATGGGATGGACTTTATTACTTTATGTTTATAGACTCTTCCTATACCCCCTTACCTTGTCTTCTTCTTTTATATATCAATACCTAATAACAGTAGTCTAGTATGAGGCCTTGGATAGATGAGGACTTTATTACTTTATGTTTATAGACTCTTCCTATACCCCCTTACCTTGTGTCTTCTTCTTTTATATATCAATACCTAATAACAGTAGTCTAGTATGAGGCCTTGGATAGATGAGGACTTTATTACTTTATGTTTATATATTCTTCCTATACTCCCTTACCTTGTCTTCTTCTTTTATATATCAATACCTAATAACAGTAGTCTAGTATGGGGCCTTGGATAGATGAGGACTTTATTACTTTATGTTTATAGATTCTTCCTATACCCCCTTACCTTGTCTTCTTCTTTTATATATCAATACCTAATAACAGTAGTCTAGTATGAGGCCTTGGATAGATGAGGACTTTATTACTTTATGTTTATAGATTCTTCCTATACCCCCTTACCTTGTCTTCTTCTTTTATATATCAATACCTAATAACAGTAGTCTAGTATGGGGCCTTGGATAGATGAGGACTTTATTACTTTATGTTTATATATTCTTCCTATACCCCCTTACCTTGTCTTCTTCTTTTATATATCAATACCTAATAACAGTAGTCTAGTATGAGGCCTTGGATAGATGAGGACTTTATTACTTTATGTTTATATATTCTTCCTATACCCCTTACCTTGTCTTCTTCTTTTATATATCAATACCTAATAACAGTAGTCTAGTATGGGGCCTTGGATAGATGAGGACTTTATTACTTTATGTTTATAGACTCTTCCTATACCCCCTTACCTTGTCTTCTTCTTTTATATATCAATACCTAATAACAGTAGTCTAGTATGGGGCCTTGGATAGATGAGGACTTTATTACTTTATGTTTATATATTCTTCCTATACCCCCTTACCTTGTCTTCTTCTTTTATATATCAATACCTAATAACAGTAGTCTAGTATGGGGCCTTGGATAGATGAGGACTTTATTACTTTATGTTTATAGACTCTTCCTATACCCCTTACCTTGTCTTCTTCTTTTATATATCAATAGCTAATAACAGTAGTCTAGTATGAGGCCTTGGATAGATGAGGACTTTATTACTTTATGTTTATAGACTCTTCCTATACCCCCTTACCTTGTCTTCTTCTTTTATATATCAATACCTAATAACAGTAGTCTAGTATGAGGCCTTGGATAGATGAGGACTTTATTACTTTATGTTTATATATTCTTCCTATACCCCCTTACCTTGTCTTCTTCTTTTATATATCAATACCTAATAACAGTAGTCTAGTATGAGGCCTTGGATAGATGAGGACTTTATTACTTTATGTTTATATATTCTTCCTATACTCCCTTACCTTGTCTTCTTCTTTTATATATCAATACCTAATAACAGTAGTCTAGTATGGGGCCTTGGATAGATGAGGACTTTATTACTTTATGTTTATAGATTCTTCCTATACCCCCTTACCTTGTCTTCTTCTTTTATATATCAATACCTAATAACAGTAGTCTAGTATGAGGCCTTGGATAGATGAGGACTTTATTACTTTATGTTTATAGATTCTTCCTATACCCCCTTACCTTGTCTTCTTCTTTTATATATCAATACCTAATAACAGTAGTCTAGTATGGGGCCTTGGATAGATGAGGACTTTATTACTTTATGTTTATATATTCTTCCTATACCCCCTTACCTTGTCTTCTTCTTTTATATATCAATACCTAATAACAGTAGTCTAGTATGAGGCCTTGGATAGATGAGGACTTTATTTCTTTATGTTTATAGACTCTTCCTATACTCCCTTACATTGTGTCTTCTTTTATATATCAATACCTAATAACAGTAGTCTAGTATGAGGCCTTGGATAGATGAGGACTTTATTACTTTATGTTTATAGACTCTTCCTATACTCCCTTACCTTGTGTCTTCTTTTATATATCAATACCTAATAACAGTAGTCTAGTATGAGGCCTTGGATAGATGAGGACTTTATTACTTTATGTTTATAGACTCTTCCTATACCCCTTACCTTGTCTTCTTCTTTTATATATCAATACCTAATAACAGTAGTCTAGTATGGGGCCTTGGATAGATGAGGACTTTATTACTTTATGTTTATAGACTCTTCCTATACTCCCTTACCTTGTGTCTTCTTCTTGTATATATCAATACCTAATAACAGTAGTCTAGTATGAGGCCTTGGATAGATGAGGACTTTATTACTTTATGTTTATATATTCTTCCTATACTCCCTTACCTTGTCTTCTTCTTTTATATATCAATACCTAATAACAGTAGTCTAGTATGGGGCCTTGGATAGATGAGGACTTTATTACTTTATGTTTATAGATTCTTCCTATACCCCCTTACCTTGTCTTCTTCTTTTATATATCAATACCTAATAACAGTAGTCTAGTATGAGGCCTTGGATAGATGAGGACTTTATTACTTTATGTTTATAGATTCTTCCTATACCCCCTTACCTTGTCTTCTTCTTTTATATATCAATACCTAATAACAGTAGTCTAGTATGGGGCCTTGGATAGATGACGACTTTATTACTTTATGTTTATATATTCTTCCTATACCCCTTACCTTGTCTTCTTCTTTTATATATCAATACCTAATAACAGTAGTCTAGTATGAGGCCTTGGATAGATGAGGACTTTATTACTTTATGTTTATATATTCTTCCTATACTCCCTTACCTTGTCTTCTTCTTTTATATATCAATACCTAATAACAGTAGTCTAGTATGGGGCCTTGGATAGATGAGGACTTTATTACTTTATGTTTATAGATTCTTCCTATACCCCTTACCTTGTCTTCTTCTTTTATATATCAATACCTAATAACAGTAGTCTAGTATGAGGCCTTGGATAGATGAGGACTTTATTACTTTATGTTTATAGATTCTTCCTATACCCCCTTACCTTGTCTTCTTCTTTTATATATCAATACCTAATAACAGTAGTCTAGTATGGGGCCTTGGATAGATGAGGACTTTATTACTTTATGTTTATATATTCTTCCTATACCCCCTTACCTTGTCTTCTTCTTTTATATATCAATACCTAATAACAGTAGTCTAGTATGAGGCCTTGGATAGATGAGGACTTTATTTCTTTATGTTTATAGACTCTTCCTATACTCCCTTACATTGTGTCTTCTTTTATATATCAATACCTAATAACAGTAGTCTAGTATGAGGCCTTGGATAGATGAGGACTTTATTACTTTATGTTTATAGACTCTTCCTATACTCCCTTACCTTGTGTCTTCTTTTATATATCAATACCTAATAACAGTAGTCTAGTATGAGGCCTTGGATAGATGAGGACTTTATTACTTTATGTTTATAGACTCTTCCTATACCCCCTTACCTTGTCTTCTTCTTTTATATATCAATACCTAATAACAGTAGTCTAGTATGGGGCCTTGGATAGATGAGGACTTTATTACTTTATGTTTATAGACTCTTCCTATACCCCTTACCTTGTGTCTTCTTCTTTTATATATCAATACCTAATAACAGTAGTCTAGTATGAGGCCTTGGATAGATGAGGACTTTATTACTTTATGTTTATATATTCTTCCTATACTCCCTTACCTTGTCTTCTTCTTTTATATATCAATACCTAATAACAGTAGTCTAGTATGGGGCCTTGGATAGATGAGGACTTTATTACTTTATGTTTATAGATTCTTCCTATACCCCCTTACCTTGTCTTCTTCTTTTATATATCAATACCTAATAACAGTAGTCTAGTATGAGGCCTTGGATAGATGAGGACTTTATTACTTTATGTTTATAGATTCTTCCTATACCCCCTTACCTTGTCTTCTTCTTTTATATATCAATACCTAATAACAGTAGTCTAGTATGGGGCCTTGGATAGATGACGACTTTATTACTTTATGTTTATATATTCTTCCTATACCCCCTTACCTTGTCTTCTTCTTTTATATATCAATACCTAATAACAGTAGTCTAGTATCAGGCCTTGGATAGATGAGGACTTTATTACTTTATGTTTATATATTCTTCCTATACCCCCTTACCTTGTCTTCTTCTTTTATATATCAATACCTAATAACAGTAGTCTAGTATGGGGCCTTGGATAGATGAGGACTTTATTACTTTATGTTTATAGACTCTTCCTATACCCCCTTACCTTGTCTTCTTCTTTTATATATCAATACCTAATAACAGTAGTCTAGTATGGGGCCTTGGATAGATGAGGACTTTATTACTTTATGTTTATATATTCTTCCTATACCCCCTTCCCTTGTCTTCTTCTTTTATATATCAATACCTAATAACAGTAGTCTAGTATGGGGCCTTGGATAGATGAGGACTTTATTACTTTATGTTTATAGACTCTTCCTATACCCCCTTACCTTGTCTTCTTCTTTTATATATCAATAGCTAATAACAGTAGTCTAGTATGAGGCCTTGGATAGATGAGGACTTTATTACTTTATGTTTATAGACTCTTCCTATACCCCCTTACCTTGTCTTCTTCTTTTATATATCAATACCTAATAACAGTAGTCTAGTATGAGGCCTTGGATAGATGAGGACTTTATTACTTTATGTTTATATATTCTTCCTATACCCCCTTACCTTGTCTTCTTCTTTTATATATCAATACCTAATAACAGTAGTCTAGTATGAGGCCTTGGATAGATGAGGACTTTATTACTTTATGTTTATATATTCTTCCTATACCCCCTTACCTTGTGTCTTCTTCTTTTATATATCAATACCTAACAACTAATCTTCTGTTAGTTATTATGCTCGTCAGCTAGTAGTCACTTGGGAACTAGTATTGCTATATGTATTGACTTTTCCAAAGATATATTATTGTCCACACAATGAAATATTATTTAGTGTAATCACTTTAACCTATAACCAGGGTCACTTTCTGTTCAGTGAGAGTGTCAAAGGCGTTTGCTCTCCAGATCGTTAATCTGGCCTAGTTGTCAAAGTTTCAAGCTTTTCTTAAGTCACTCTGTTTTTTTATCTTATACACGTTATTACAATTCAATGGTCTTACAGTCCTAATACATTAATAATGCTCAATCAATCCTTAATGTGCTATGCTATGCCAAATAATATTCCACATATAATTTGCATAAAACACTCCTTATAACTCTTAAACAAAGCAAATAGCTACTTGATGTCAAAGTAGTCCTGGAGGGCAGGTAGTTTGCTCCCGGTGATGCGTTGCGCAGACCTCACTACCCTCTGGAGAGCCTTACGGTTGTGGGCGGAGCAGTTGCCGTACCAGGCGGTGATATAGCCCGACAGGATGCTCTCGATTGTGCATCTGTAGAAGTTTGTGAGTACTTTTGGTGACAAGCCGAATTTCTTCAGCCTCCTGAGGTTGAAGAGGTGCTGCTGCGCCTTCTTCACGATGCTGTCTGTGTGGGTGGACCAATTCAGTTTGTCTGTGATGTGTACGCCGAGGAACTTAAAACTTACTACCCTCTCCACTACTGTTCCATCGATGTGGATAGGGGGATGTTCCCTCTGCTGTTTCCTGAAGTCCACAATCATCTCCTTAGTTTTGTTGACGTTGAGTGTGAGGTTATTTTCCTGACATCACACTCCGAGGGCCCTCACCTCCTCCCTGTAGGCCGTCTCGTCGTTGTTGGTAATCAAGCCTACCACTGTTGTGTCGTCCGCAAACTTGATGATTGAGTTGCAGGCGTGCGTGGCCACGCAGTCGTGGGTGAACAGGGAGTACAGGAGAGGGCTCAGAACGCACCCTTGTGGGGCCCCAGTGTTGAGGATCAGCGGGGTGGAGATGTTGTTTACCTACCCTCACCACCTGGGGCGGCCCGTCAGGAAGTCCAGTACCCAGTTGCACAGGGCGGGGTCGAGAGCCAGGGTCTCGAGCTTGATGATGAGTTTGGAGGGTACTATGGTGTTAAATGCTGAGCTGTAGTCGATGAACAGCATTCTCACATAGGTATTCCTCTTGTCCAGATGGGTTAGGGCAGTGTGCAGTGTGGTTGAGATTGCATCATCTGTGGACCTATTTGGGCAGTAAGCAAATTGGAGTGGGTCTAGGGTGTCAGGTAGGGTGGAGGTGATATGGTCCTTGACTAGTCTCTCAAAGCACTTCATGATGACGGAAGTGAGTGCTACGGGCGGTAGTCGTTTAGCTCAGTTACCTTAGCTTTCTTGGGAACAGGAACAATGGTGGCCCTCTTGAAGCAGACTGGGATAGGGATTGATTGAATATGTCCGTAAACACACCAGCCAGCTGGTCTGCGCATGCTCTGAGGGCCAGGCTGAGGGCGCGGCTGGGGATGCCGTCTGGGCCTGCAGCCTTGCGAGGGTTAACACGTTTAAATGTTTTACTCACCTCGGCTCACCTCGGCTGCAGTGAAGGATTATGTAGCAGTTAGTCCAATGTTAGTTCCTTCAGCACTGATGCCCATAAGTATTCTTCCGTTGGGGCGTTGGTTTGGTAGGTCTGTTCATACCACTCCTCCTCAGTCTTCCTATAGGTTGGTTCTTGTTTAATGTCCAGTACATGTAGTTCCCGTGCATTTGGCTCCCTCTGCTGGTCGCATGCTGTTGTGGCAGTTTCATCTTTTATTCCCCAGTCAATAGTTGTTCTTAGAGCCCATATATGTGGCTCTGGATCTGGACCGGGCACTGAGGGAGGGGTCTGATCTGTTTTGGCTTTTGCCACATGAGTGAGAGTGTTTGTGTGTGAACACTAATAAACTGATATAGTAAGCCTTAGATTGAAAAATAAATAATACATTAATGTAAATTAAGATTGTTTCATGCTTTAGCTTTTTTGTGTTTTATACCTTATTGATAAAACAGTTTAAATGCTCATTAGTAAATGGTACTAAATTAGGATTGCAGGACATGGTGAGTCAGTGGCCATTTAAACTACCACTTAACGTCCACGCTGCCACTTGTTGTAAACGGATGGAGAATGGGGCTAGGGGAATTCATGTACATTGTTTGTTTACACTGACATTGTTAACAAACATTGTCATAAAATAACAGTATATTTTGTGTTATGATGGGATATGACAGTTGTGACAACCTGAATTTCACATGATCCTATGAGAAGTTACTGTGATAACATGTGACAACATCTAAAAGCAACATAAGATCAAATTAAACTACACAAGTGAAAATATTTGACATGTGAAAACATGATATATCATGTGAAGTAAATGTGACATGGAGATGCAACATTTCACAATGTAAAATGAAACTACACATAACAACATTTTCACATGTAAAACAGTCAATTAGATTTTCACATGTGAAAGTTGTGCAATTCATGGTTACTAGTCCAACGCTCTAACCACTAGGCTACGCTGCCATACCAGGCTGTGATGAAGCCCGACAGTATGCTCTCGATGGTGTTCCTGTAGAATACTGTGAGGGCAGGAACCAGACGAATTGAATCAGCCACATGAGGTTAAAGAGTCAATGTTGTATGTTATTCACCAACGGTGTCCGTGTAGCTTTACCATTTAAGCTCCTCAGAGAATTGCACGCCAAGGAAATTGACATTTTTTGCCGTTTTCACGATGGCCCCGTTGATGAGGATGCCTGGTTCCTCCTGAAGTCCTCAATGAGCTCCTTTGTTTTGCTGACGTTGAGGGAGAGGTGGTTTTCCTGGCACCAGAGTCAGAGTGCCTACCTCCTCCCTGTAGGCCCTCTCGTCGTTGTTGGTAATCAGGCCTTCTACTGCCATTTCATCAGCGAACTTGATGATGAGTTGGAACTGTGTGAAGCCATGCAGTTTTGGGAATACAGAGAGTAAGGGAGGGGACTAAGGACACATGCTTGTGGTGCCCCACGTGCAGAGGGCAGCGTGTCATTTAGTCCAGGACCCAGTTGCATAGGGAGGAGTTCAGTCCCAGGGATTTGAGATTTCTGGTGAGCTTAGACTGCACTATGGTATTTAAAGCTGAGCTGTAGTTGATGAACAGCATCCTCACAAATACACTCCTCTTGTCCAGGTGGATGAAGGCCCTGTGAAGTGAAATGGCGATTTGGTCGCCCGTGGATCTGTTAGGATGTAGGCCAATTGGAGAGGGTTGAGTGTGTCGGGGGGTGATCGAGTCTTTGAAAAGCCTCTCGAAGCACTTCATAATGACGGAAGTCAGTGTTATGGGTCAGTAGTCATTCAATTCAGTTACATGGTTTCACATGTGAAATTATATTTCACAAATGCAAAACATGGACATTTCAATCGTGAAATCATGTTTTTTCTGTAATGATAAGCTGAGGCAATTAAAAGTTATACTGTTCAAGGATGAATGGCTATGTAGAAATCAGAGATTGCACCTTTAAATTAATGTACAGGACAGATTTGGTAATCAGTAACCTGAATATGGCATGTTGTTATTTATTTCAAGCTAATATTTGTGCAATGTGACTTTCTTTGTTTTAGTGCTGAATACATACATCAACTCTGGACACTCTGAAGATGATGGTAGATATTTGTTCTCTTCATCAAGACTCCCATCTCTTAATGCTTCATCATATTTCTTTATTTGTGATTTTTAAAGTTGATTTTGTCTGGACATGTTTTGAGTGTCTCAAAATAACATGTGTAAGGGAATTGTATCATGCTGGTTTGATTTTGTGCAGGAGTGTCGAAGGTTGTTCTGACCATACACCCCAACAGCTCCCAGATATTCAATGGCTCTGTTCTTATAACCACTTGAAAGTGGGCCTCATTTAAAGGATGCTGTTTAGTTTTAAAAACACATGTTGTATGTTTCTGCAGCTCTGCTCAAAGCTACACTGACTGTAGAACCAAACCCTGTGTTCCCTGGAGAGACAGACGTGTTCAGAGTAACTGATTCTGACAGTATCTGGAACTATCAGTGGTACAAAGACAGGAAAGATAATTGTTACAGGAATTAAATTCCTCTGTTTTAATACCCAATTAAAATGAATCACTCTTTCAATTCATAAGAGTTTGTATGACCCTTATTTGTATAAAATGGACAGAGACCAGCCTTTGAAATCAACCAGATGTGTTTTTCTCGTGAGTACTGAACATGATACATTTTATCACAGGTTATAAACTGAAAATGACGTCAGCGTTTTCTAAATGTTCTGTCTCTTCTTGACACTGATAGAAAGGCTCTATAGTTCTCAAGCCTTCCCACCTCGCCTAGAGCCAAGGTCAGCCTGTGTAGATATAGTTAATAGATATAGTTAATTCATTTCTACCAAGGAACAGACAGTCATTGTTCTAATTCTTGATTATAATTACACACATTATATTCAGTACTAGGATTAAAAATAAAATTCATACAAATACAGTAACATAATAGTATTCTGATTAGTCAGTCCTGATTGAAATGTATACATAATTAGTCATTATTGATAAAAATTCCCTTAACAATAATGTACTACCCCAGTCTGTCAAACACACTATAACAGGAGACACCCTCACCATCAGCACTCGGCGGTCCCGTTCTGTGCGCTTGTGTGGCCTACCATATTGCAGCCGTTGTTGCTCCTAGACGTTTCCACTTCACAATAACAACACTTACAGTTGACTACAGTTAGCTCTAGCGTGGCAGAAATCTGACAAACTGACTTGTTAGACAGGTGGCATCCTATGACGGTGTCACATTGAAAGTCACTGAGCTCTTCAGTAAGGCCATTCTACTGCCAATGTTTGTCTGGAGATTGCATGGCGGTGTGCTTGATTTTATACACATGTCAGCAACGGGTGTGGTAGAAATCCACTCATTTGAAAGCGTGTCCACATATTTTTGCAGTACTACTTACTGAAGTCAGATCCTACTTTGGAAAGATTGTTGCTCTGACTGCATTTGTCTTCATATAACTGTTTCCACAGCTCTGCCCACGGCCTCAGTGAAGATAGTCACTCCACAGGATCTCCTCTACCCTGGAGAGACAGTCACTCTGCAGTGTGACATATCAGACAACACAGACTGGACGTACCGCTGGTTCAGAGACAACCATCACCTTCCCAGTCAGACCAGTAAAGCCATAGATATCACCATCCCCATCACTCAGACTGGTCAGGTTTGTCAGTACAGTTGTGAGGGGCTGAGGACAGATCGGTCACAGAGGTCACAACCCAGTGATGCCGTCACCATCAGTGTCACTGGTAAGTTCACTATAGTCAGTATCACTATAACAGGTCAATTTGAAACAGCTCTAGTTATGTATCCAGTTTGGAATGCAGTAGTTAGTGTTTCAACCGAGGACAGACTATTTTTACTGGCTCGGCACTTCAGCACTCGGCGGTCCCATTCTGTGCGCTGGTGTGAACTACCATATTGCAGCCGTTGTTGCTCCTAGACGTTTCCACTTCACAATAACAGCACTTACAGTTGACCGGGTTAGCTCTATCATGGCAGAAATCTGAAAAACTGAGTTGTTAGACAGGTGGCATCCTATGACGGTGTCACATTGAAAGTCACTGAGCTCTTCAGTAAGGCCATTCTACTGCCAATGTTTGTCTATGGAGATTGCATGGCTGTGTGCTTGATTTTATACTCATGTCAGCAACGGGTGTGGCTGAAAAAGCCGAATCCAATCATTTGAAAGGGTGTCCACATACTTTTGCATATATAGTTTATATGTCTAAAATAATAGTTACCGTACTACTTACTGAAGTCAGATCATACTTTGGAAAGATTGTTGCTCTGACTGCATTTGTCTTTATATACATTTATGTGAATTCTAACTGAATTGAGTCAACATATGTCAAATATACTTTTATCACAATGTTACAGCATCAGCTGAATTACCAGACAGGTATCCAAATGTTTTGTACATTATTTTCACAGCTCTTCCCAAAACGACTCTGACTGTGAAGCCAAACCCTGCATTCACTGGAGAGACAGTCACTCTGATGTGTTCAGTTACGTATGACAGTAGATGGAACTATCAGCAGTACAAAGACTGGAATTATAATGTAGTGTCCCAGTCTGTCAGACACACTATAACAGGAAACACCTTCACTATCAGTAGAGCTGCTGAGTCTGACCAGGGTCAGTACTGGTGTGAAGGGGACAGAGCGTCTAGACCCATATCTTCACAACCAAGTGATCCTCTCACTCTCACTGTAAAAGGTGAGTTACTTTGTGTTTTTGTCATAAAGATGGACACTATTTATATTGTGTCAGAATTCTTCGTTAAAGTATTGGGACAGTGTTGTTCTGTGAAGTCTCCAAACTCCAAAGCAAAAACAAACATATTGTTAAATAAGTTTAGTACAGAGTAATTGTTTATATACACACTGTATTTCTATTGAGAGGAGTCTGTCCTGTACACTGACTCCTAAACTTCATGTTTGAACATAAAGGAAAACATTTATATAGAGGTTTCATCTTTGTATCTGTGCCATTATGGTGTCTTTTACAACACGGGCAGCACATCTACATGTTAATGTTGCATGTGCCATAATCTACCAACTATGTTACAGAGGACCACCATGTGGGTAGTGGACACTTCAGGAAAAGAGAAGAGTTTTGAGATGAATAGACAACAGGGGGGTTCCAACCCTCCAAGACCCCAAACATTGACAAACATTTGACCAAAACACTACTACTACTACAAACTTCTCTTCTGTACTGTACCCTACTATACTGGACTCTACTGTACTGTACCCTACTCCACTGTACTGTACTGTACCCTACTCTACTGTACTCTACTGTACTGTACCCTACTCTATTGTACTGTGCTCTACTGAACCGTACCCTACTCTATTGTACTGTACTCTACTGAACTGTACCCTAATCTATTGTACTGTACTCTACTGAACTGTACCCTACTCTATTGTACTGTGCTCTACCCCAACTCTACCCTATTCTAGTGTACTGTACTGTACCCTACTCTATTGTACTGTAATCTAGTGAACTGGTCCCTACTCTATTGTACTATAATCTAGTGAACTGGAACCTACTCTATCGCACTGTGCTCATCTGAATTGTACCCTACTCTATTGTACTGTACTCTACTTTACTGTACCCTACTCTACTGTACCCTACTCTATTGTACTGTGCTCAACTGTACTGTACCCTACTCTATTGCACTGTACCCTAATCTACTGAAATGTACCCTACTCTATTGTACTGTACTCTACTGTACTGTACCCTACTCTATTGTACTCTACTGTACTGTACCTTACTCTACTGTACTCTACTGTACTGTACCCTACTCTATTGTACTGTACAGAACTGTACCCTAATCTATTGTACTGTACTCCACTGTACCCTACTCTATTTTACTGTGCTCTTCTGAACTGTACTCTACTGTACTCTAATTGAATGTTTTGCACTGTGCTCTACTGAACTGTACCCTACTCTATTGTACTGTAATCTAGGGAACTGGAACCTACTCTATCGCACTGTGCTCATCTGAATTGTACCCTACTCTATTGTACTGTACCCTACTCTATTGTACTGTGCTCCACTGTACTGCACTCTACTGAACTGTACCCTACTCTATTGTACTGTGCTCCACTGTACTGTACTCTACTGGTCCTTCTGTAGCTCAGTTGGTAGAGCATGGCGCTTGTGACGCCAGGGTAGTGGGTTCGATCCCCGGGACCACCCATACGTAGAATGTATGCACACATGACTGTAAGTCGCTTTGGATAAAAGCGTCTGCTAAATGGCATATATTATTATTATTATTATTATTATTACTGTACTCTAATTGAATGTTTTGCACTGTGCTCTAGTGAACTGGAACCTACTCTATTGCACTGTGCTCATCTGAATTGTACCCTACTCTATTGTACTGTACTCTACTTTACTGTACCCTACACTACTGTACCCTACTATATTGTACTGTGCTCTACTGAACAATACCCTACCCTATTGCACTATCCTCTCCTTTACTGTACCTTACTCTATTGTACTGTGCTCTACTGAACTATACCCTGCTCTACTGAACTATACTCTACTCTATTGTACTGTACCCTACTCTATTGTACTGTACCATACTCTATTGTACTGTACCCTACTCTATTGTACTGTGCTCTACTGAACTATACCCTACTCTATTGCAAGGGCCTCTCCTTTACTGTACCTTACTCTATTGTACTGTGCTCTACTGAACTATACCCTGCTCTACTGAACTATACTCTACTCTATTGTACTGTACCCTACTCTATGGAACTGTACCTTACTCTATTGCACTGTGCTCTCCTTTACTGTACCTTACTCTATTGTACTGTGCTCTACTGTACTATACCCTACTCTATTGCACTGTCCTCTCCTTTACTGTACCTTACTCTATTGTACTGTGCTCTACTGAACTTTACCCTACTCTATTGTACTGTACCCTACTCTATTGTACTGTACTCTACTGAACTGTACCCTACCCCATTGTACTGTACTCTACTGAACTATACCCTACTCTATTGTACTGTGCTCTACTGTACTTTACCCTACTCTATTGTACTGAACTCCACAGAACTGTACCCTAATCTATTGTACTGTACTCTGCTGATATATACCCTACTATTTGGTACTGTGCTCTCCTGTACTGTACCCTACTCTATTGTAGTGTGCTATACTTAACTATACCCTATTCTAGTGTACTCTACTGTACTGTACCTTACTCTATTGTACTGTGCTCTACTGTACTATACCCTACACTATTGCACTGTCCTCTCCTTTACTGTACCTTACTCTATTGTACTGTGCTCTACTGTACTTTACCCTACTCTATTGCACTGTCCTCTCCTTTACTGTACCTTACTCTATTGTACTGTGCTCTACTGAACTATACCCTACTCTATTGCACTGTGCTCTAATCTTCTGTGCCCTACTCTTTTGTACTGTGCTCCACTGTACTGTACCCTACTCTATTGTACTGTGCTCCTCTGAACTGTACTCTACTGTACTCTAATTGAATGTTTTGCACTGTGCTCTACTGAACTGGACCCTACTCTATTGTACTGTACTCTACTGAAGTGGAACCTACTCTATTGCACTGTGCTAATCTGAATTGTACCCTACTCTATTGTACTGTACTCTACTTTACTGTACCCTACACTACTGTAACCTACTATAATGTACTGTGCTCTACTGAACTATACCCTACTCTATTGTACTCTACTGTACTGTACCCTACTCTATTGTACTGTGCTCTGCTCTACTATGCCCTACTCTATTGTACTGTGGTCTACTGAACTCTTCCCTATTCTAGTGTACTCTACTGTACTGTACCCTACTCTATTGTACTGTGCTCTACTGAACTATACTCTACTCTATTGCACTGTGCTCTGCTCTACTGTGCCCTACTCTATTGTACTGTACTCTACTAAACTATACTCTACTCTATTGCACTGTGCTCTGCTCTACTGTGCCCTACTCTATTGTACTGTGCTCAACTGAATTGTACCCTACTCTATTGCACTGTGCTCTTCTGAACTGTGCTGTACTGTACTCTAATTGAATGTTTTGCACTGTGCTCTGCTGAACTGGACCCTACTCTATTGTACTGTAATCTAGTGATTTGGAACCTACTCTATTGTACTGTACTCTACTTTACTGTAACCTACTCTACTGTACCCTACTATATTGTACTGTGCTCTACTGAACTATACCCTACTCTATTGCACTGTCCTCTCCTTAACTGTACCCTACTCTATTGTACTGTGCTCAACTGTACTGTACCCTACTCTATTGCACTGTACCCTAATCTACTGAACTGTTCCCTGCTCTATTGCACTGTCCTCTCCTTTACTGTACCTTACTCTATCGTACTGTGCTCAACTGTACTGTACCCTACTCTATTGCACTGTACCCTAATCTACTGAACTGGTCCCTACTCTATTGTGCTGTAATCTAGTGAACTGGAACCTACTCTATTGCACTGTGCTCATCTGAATTGTACCCTACTCTATTGTACTGTACTCTACTTTGCTGTACCCTACTCTACTGTACCCTACTCTATTGTACTGTGCTCTAATGAACTATACCCTACTCTATTGTACTGTACCCTACTCTATTGTACTGTACCCTACTCTATTGTACTGTACCCTACTCTACTGTACCCTACACTATTGTACTGTGCTTTACTGAACTATACCCTACTCTATTGTACTGTACCTTACTCTATTGTACTGCCCTACTCTATTGTACTGTACCCTACTCTACTGTACCCTACACTATTGTACTGTGTTTTACTGAACTATACCCTACTCTATTGTACTGTACCCTACTCTATTGTACTGTACCCTACTCTACTGTACCCTACTCTATTGTACTGTGCCTACTCTACTATACCCTACTCTATTGTACTGTACCCTCTGTTGTGCTGTGCTCTACTATACCCTACTCTATTGTACTGCCCTACTCTACTATACCCTACTCTATTGTACTGTACCCTACTCTACTATACCCTACTCTATTGTACTGTACCCTACTCTACTATACCCTACTCTATTGTACTGTACCCTACTCTACTATACCCTACTCTATTGTACTGTACCCTACTCTACTATACCCTACTCTATTGTACTGTACCCTACTCTACTATACCCTACTCTATTGTACTATACCCTACTCTATTGTACTGTACCCTACTCTACTATACCCTACTCTATTGTACTGTACCCTACTCTACTATACCCTACTCTATTGTACTGTACCCTACTCTACTATACCCTACTCTATTGTACTGTACCCTACTCTATTGTACTGTACCCTACTCTACTGTACCCTACTCTATTGTACTGTACCCTACTCTACTATACCCTACTATATTGTACTGTACCTTACTCTATTGTACTGTACCCTACTCTACTATACCCTACTCTATTGTACTGTACCCTACTCTATTGTACTGTACCCTACTCTACTGTACCCTACTCTATTGTACTGTGCTCTACTGAACTATACCCTACTCTTTTGCACTGTCCTCTCCTTTACTGTACCTTACTCTATTGTACTTTGCTCTACTTTACTATACCCTACTCTATTGTACTGTACCCTACTCTATTGTACTGTACCCTACTCTATTGTACTGTGCCCTACTGTACTATACCCTACTCTATTGCACTGTACCCTGATCTACTGAACTGTTCCCTGCTCTATTGTATTGGTTATCTTATGCTTGTGTGCGGCTTCTCAGCCATGGAAACCCATATCATGAAGCTCCCAACAAACATTTATTGTGCTGAGTTTGCTTCTAGAGGCAGTTTGGAATGCAGTAGTTAGTGTTTCAATGGAGGACAGACAATCTTTACGTGCTCCGCACTTCAGCACTCGACGATCCCGTTCTGTGCGCTGGTGTGAACTACCATATTGCAGAAGTTGTTACTCATAGATGTTTCCACTTCACAATAACAGCACTTACAGTTGACTACAGTTAGCTCTATCATTGCAGAAATCTGACAAACTGAGTTGTTAGACAGGTGGCATCCTATGACGGTGTCACATTGAAAGTCACTGAGCTCTTCAGTAAGGCCATTCTACTGCCAATGTTTGTCTATGGAGATTGCATGGCTGTGTGCTTGATTTTATACACATGTCAGCAACGGATGTGGCTGAAAAAGCCGAATCCACTAATTTGAAAGCGTGTCCACATACTTTTGCATATATAGTTTATATGTCTAAAATAATAGTTACCGTACTACTTACTGAAGTCAGATCATACTTTGGAAAGATTGTTGCTCTGACTGCATTTGTCTTTATATACATTTATGTGAATTCTAACTGAATTGAGTCAACATATGTCAAATATACTTTTATCACAATGTTACAGCATCAGCTGAATTACCAGACAGGTATCCAAATGTTTTGTACATTATTTTCACAGCTCTTCCCAAAACTACTCTGACTGTGAAGCCAAACCCTGCATTCACTGGAGAGACAGTCACTCTGATGTGTTCAGTTACGTATGACAGTAGACGGAACTATCAGTGGTACAAAGACTGGAATTATAATGTAGTGTCCCAGTCTGTCAGACACACTATAACAGGAGACACCTTCACTATCAGTAGAGCTGCTGAGTCTGACCAGGGTCAGTACTGGTGTGAAGGGAACAGAGCGTCTAGACCCATATCTTCACAACCAAGTGATCCTGTCACTCTCACTGTAAAAGGTGAGTTACTTTCTGTTTTTGTCATAAAGATGGACACTATTTATATTGTGTCATAATTCTTCGTTAAAGTATTGGGACAGTGTTGTTCTGTGAAGTCTCCAAACTCCAAAGCAGTAACAAACATATTGTTAAATTAGTTTAGTACAAAGTAATTGTTTATATACACACTGTATTTCTATTGCGAGGAGTCTGTCCTGTACACTGACTCCTAAACTTCATGTTTGAACATAAAGGAAAACATTTATATAGAGGTTTCATCTTTGTATCTGTGCCATTATGGTGTCTTGTTAAAACACGGGCAGCACATCTACATGTTAATGTTGCATGTGCCATAATCTACCAACTGTGTTACAGAGGACCACCATGTGGGTAGTGGACACTTCAGGAAAAAGAGTAGAGTTTTGAGATGTATAGACAACAGGGGGTTTCCAACCCTCCAAGACCCCAAACATTGACAAATATTTGACCAATACATTACTACTACTACTACACACTTCTCTTCTATACTGTACCCTGCTCTACTGGACTCTACTGTACTGTACCCTACTCTATTGTACTCTACTGTACCCTACTCTATTGTACTCTACTGTACTGAACTGTACCCTACTCTATTGTACTGTGCTCTACTGAACTGTACCCTACTCTATTGTACTGAATTCCACAGAACTGTACCCTACTCTATTGTACTCTACTCTACTGTACTGTACCCTACTCTATTGTACTCTACTGTACTGAACTGTACCCTACTCTATTGTACTGTGCTCTACTGTAATGTACCCTACTCTATTGTACTGTGTTCTACTGAACTGTACCCTACTCTATTGTACTGTGTTCTACTGAACTGTACCCTACTCTATTGTACTGTACCCTACTCTATTGTACTGTGCTCTACTGAACTATACCCTACTCTATTGCAAGGGCCTCTCCTTTACTGTACCTTACTCTATTGTACTGTGCTCTACTGAACTATACCCTGCTCTACTGAACTATACTCTACTCTATTGTACTGTACCCTACTCTATGGAACTGTACCTTACTCTATTGCACTGTGCTCTCCTTTACTGTACCTTACTCTATTGTACTGTGCTCTACTGTACTATACCCTACTCTATTGCACTGTCCTCTCCTTTACTGTACCTTACTCTATTGTACTGTGCTCTACTGAACTTTACCCTACTCTATTGTACTGTACCCTACTCTATTGTACTGTACTCTACTGAACTGTACCCTACCCCATTGTACTGTGCTCTACTGAACTATACCCTACTCTATTGTACTGTGCTCTACTGTACTTTACCCTACTCTATTGTACTGAACTCCACAGAACTGTACCCTAATCTATTGTACTGTACTCTGCTGATATATACCCTACTATTTGGTACTGTGCTCTCCTGTACTGTACCCTACTCTATTGTAGTGTGCTATACTTAACTCTACCCTATTCTAGTGTACTCTACTGTACTGTACCTTACTCTATTGTACTGTGCTCTACTGTACTATACCCTACACTATTGCACTGTCCTCTCCTTTACTGTACCTTACTCTATTGTACTGTGCTCTACTGTACTTTACCCTACTCTATTGCACTGTCCTCTCCTTTACTGTACCTTACTCTATTGTACTGTGCTCTACTGAACTATACCCTACTCTATTGCACTGTGCTCTAATCTTCTGTGCCCTACTCTTTTGTACTGTGCTCCACTGTACTGTACCCTACTCTATTGTACTGTGCTCCTCTGAACTGTACTCTACTGTACTCTAATTGAATGTTTTGCACTGTGCTCTACTGAACTGGACCCTACTCTATTGTACTGTACTCTACTGAAGTGGAACCTACTCTATTGCACTGTGCTAATCTGAATTGTACCCTACTCTATTGTACTGTACTCTACTTTACTGTACCCTACACTACTGTAACCTACTATAATGTACTGTGCTCTACTGAACTATACCCTACTCTATTGTACTCTACTGTACTGTACCCTACTCTATTGTACTGTGCTCTGCTCTACTATGCCCTACTCTATTGTACTGTGGTCTACTGAACTCTTCCCTATTCTAGTGTACTCTACTGTACTGTACCCTACTCTATTGTACTGTGCTCTACTGAACTATACTCTACTCTATTGCACTGTGCTCTGCTCTACTGTGCCCTACTCTATTGTACTGTACTCTACTAAACTATACTCTACTCTATTGCACTGTGCTCTGCTCTACTGTGCCCTACTCTATTGTACTGTGCTCAACTGAATTGTACCCTACTCTATTGCACTGTGCTCTTCTGAACTGTGCTCTACTGTACTCTAATTGAATGTTTTGCACTGTGCTCTGCTGAACTGGACCCTACTCTATTGTACTGTAATCTAGTGATTTGGAACCTACTCTATTGTACTGTACTCTACTTTACTGTACCCTACTCTACTGTACCCTACTATATTGTACTGTGCTCTACTGAACTATACCCTACTCTATTGCACTGTCCTCTCCTTAACTGTACCCTACTCTATTGTACTGTGCTCAACTGTACTGTACCCTACTCTATTGCACTGTACCCTAATCTACTGAACTGTTCCCTGCTCTATTGCACTGTCCTCTCCTTTACTGTACCTTACTCTATCGTACTGTGCTCAACTGTACTGTACCCTACTCTATTGCACTGTACCCTAATCTACTGAACTGGTCCCTACTCTATTGTGCTGTAATCTAGTGAACTGGAACCTACTCTATTGCACTGTGCTCATCTGAATTGTACCCTACTCTATTGTACTGTACTCTACTTTGCTGTACCCTACTCTACTGTACCCTACTCTATTGTACTGTGCTCTAATGAACTATACCCTACTCTATTGTACTGTACCCTACTCTATTGTACTGTACCCTACTCTATTGTACTGTACCCTACTCTACTGTACCCTACACTATTGTACTGTGCTTTACTGAACTATACCCTACTCTATTGTACTGTACCTTACTCTATTGTACTGTACCCTACTCTATTGTACTGTACCCTACTCTACTGTACCCTACACTATTGTACTGTGCTTTACTGAACTATACCCTACTCTATTGTACTGTACCCTACTCTGTTATTGTACTGTACCCTACTCTATTGTACTGTACCCTACTCTACTGTACCCTACACTATTGTACTGTGCTTTACTGAACTATACCCTACTATATTGTACTGTACCCTACTCTATTGTACTGTACCCTACTCTACTATACCCTACTCTATTGTACTGTACCCTACTCTACTATACCCTACTCTATTGTACTGTACCCTACTCTACTATACCCTACTCTATTGTACTGTACCCTACTCTCTACTATACCCTACTCTGTTATTGTACTGTACCCTACTCTACTATACCCTACTCTATTGTACTGTACCCTACTCTACTATACCCTACTCTATTGTACTGTACCCTACTCTACTATACCCTACTCTATTGTACTATACCCTACTCTATTGTACTGTACCCTACTCTACTATACCCTACTCTATTGTACTGTACCCTACTCTACTATACCCTACTCTATTGTACTGTACCCTACTCTACTATACCCTACTCTATTGTACTGTACCCTACTCTATTGTACTGTACCCTACTCTACTGTACCCTACTCTATTGTACTGTACCCTACTCTACTATACCCTACTATATTGTACTGTACCTTACTCTATTGTACTGTACCCTACTCTACTATACCCTACTCTATTGTACTGTACCCTACTCTATTGTACTGTACCCTACTCTACTGTACCCTACTCTATTGTACTTTGCTCTACTTTACTATACCCTACTCTATTGTACTGTACCCTACTCTATTGTACTGTACCCTACTCTATTGTACTGTGCCCTACTGTACTATACCCTACTCTATTGCACTGTACCCTGATCTACTGAACTGTTCCCTGCTCTATTGTATTGGTTATCTTATGCTTGTGTGCGGCTTCTCAGCCATGGAAACCCATATCATGAAGCTCCCAACAAACATTTATTGTGCTGAGTTTGCTTCTAGAGGCAGTTTGGAATGCAGTAGTTAGTGTTTCAATGGAGGACAGACAATCTTTACGTGCTCCGCACTTCAGCACTCGACGATCCCGTTCTGTGCGCTGGTGTGAACTACCATATTGCAGAAGTTGTTACTCATAGATGTTTCCACTTCACAATAACAGCACTTACAGTTGACTACAGTTAGCTCTATCATTGCAGAAATCTGACAAACTGAGTTGTTAGACAGGTGGCATCCTATGACGGTGTCACATTGAAAGTCACTGAGCTCTTCAGTAAGGCCATTCTACTGCCAATGTTTGTCTATGGAGATTGCATGGCTGTGTGCTTGATTTTATACACATGTCAGCAACGGATGTGGCTGAAAAAGCCGAATCCACTAATTTGAAAGCGTGTCCACATACTTTTGCATATATAGTTTATATGTCTAAAATAATAGTTACCGTACTACTTACTGAAGTCAGATCATACTTTGGAAAGATTGTTGCTCTGACTGCATTTGTCTTTATATACATTTATGTGAATTCTAACTGAATTGAGTCAACATATGTCAAATATACTTTTATCACAATGTTACAGCATCAGCTGAATTACCAGACAGGTATCCAAATGTTTTGTACATTATTTTCACAGCTCTTCCCAAAACTACTCTGATTGTGAAGCCAAACCCTGCATTCACTGGAGAGACAGTCACTCTGATGTGTTCAGTTACGTATGACAGTAGAAGGAACTATCAGTGGTACAAAGACTGGAATTATAATGTAGTGTCCCAGTCTGTCAGACACACTATAACAGGAGACACCTTCACTATCAGTAGAGCTGCTGAGTCTGACCAGGGTCAGTACTGGTGTGAAGGGAACAGAGCGTCTAGACCCATATCTTCACAACCAAGTGATCCTGTCACTCTCACTGTAAAAGGTGAGTTACTTTCTGTTTTTGTCATAAAGATGGACACTATTTATATTGTGTCATAATTCTTCGTTAAAGTATTGGGACAGTGTTGTTCTGTGAAGTCTCCAAACTCCAAAGCAGTAACAAACATATTGTTAAATTAGTTTAGTACAAAGTAATTGTTTATATACACACTGTATTTCTATTGCGAGGAGTCTGTCCTGTACACTGACTCCTAAACTTCATGTTTGAACATAAAGGAAAACATTTATATAGAGGTTTCATCTTTGTATCTGTGCCATTATGGTGTCTTGTTAAAACACGGGCAGCACATCTACATGTTAATGTTGCATGTGCCATAATCTACCAACTGTGTTACAGAGGACCACCATGTGGGTAGTGGACACTTCAGGAAAAGAGTAGAGTTTTGAGATGTATAGACAACAGGGGTTTCCAACCCTCCAAGACCCCAAACATTGACAAATATTTGACCAATACATTACTACTACTACTACACACTTCTCTTCTATACTGTACCCTGCTCTACTGGACTCTACTGTACTGTACCCTACTCTATTGTACTCTACTGTACCCTACTCTATTGTACTCTACTGTACTGAACTGTACCCTACTCTATTGTACTGTGCTCTACTGAACTGTACCCTACTCTATTGTACTGAATTCCACAGAACTGTACCCTACTCTATTGTACTCTACTCTACTGTACTGTACCCTACTCTATTGTACTCTACTGTACTGAACTGTACCCTACTCTATTGTACTGTGCTCTACTGTAATGTACCCTACTCTATTGTACTGTGTTCTACTGAACTGTACCCTACTCTATTGTACTGTGTTCTACTGAACTGTACCCTACTCTATTGTACTGTACCCTACTCTATTGTACTGTGCTCTACTGAACTATACCCTACTCTATTGCAAGGGCCTCTCCTTTACTGTACCTTACTCTATTGTACTGTGCTCTACTGAACTATACCCTGCTCTACTGAACTATACTCTACTCTATTGTACTGTACCCTACTCTATGGAACTGTACCTTACTCTATTGCACTGTGCTCTCCTTTACTGTACCTTACTCTATTGTACTGTGCTCTACTGTACTATACCCTACTCTATTGCACTGTCCTCTCCTTTACTGTACCTTACTCTATTGTACTGTGCTCTACTGAACTTTACCCTACTCTATTGTACTGTACCCTACTCTATTGTACTGTACTCTACTGAACTGTACCCTACCCCATTGTACTGTGCTCTACTGAACTATACCCTACTCTATTGTACTGTGCTCTACTGTACTTTACCCTACTCTATTGTACTGAACTCCACAGAACTGTACCCTAATCTATTGTACTGTACTCTGCTGATATATACCCTACTATTTGGTACTGTGCTCTCCTGTACTGTACCCTACTCTATTGTAGTGTGCTATACTTAACTCTACCCTATTCTAGTGTACTCTACTGTACTGTACCTTACTCTATTGTACTGTGCTCTACTGTACTATACCCTACACTATTGCACTGTCCTCTCCTTTACTGACCTTACTCTATTGTACTGTGCTCTACTTTACTTTACCCTACTCTATTGCACTGTCCTCTCCTTTACTGTACCTTACTCTATTGTACTGTGCTCTACTGAACTATACCCTACTCTATTGCACTGTGCTCTAATCTTCTGTGCCCTACTCTTTTGTACTGTGCTCCACTGTACTGTACCCTACTCTATTGTACTGTGCTCCTCTGAACTGTACTCTACTGTACTCTAATTGAATGTTTTGCACTGTGCTCTACTGAACTGGACCCTACTCTATTGTACTGTACTCTACTGAAGTGGAACCTACTCTATTGCACTGTGCTAATCTGAATTGTACCCTACTCTATTGTACTGTACTCTACTTTACTGTACCCTACACTACTGTAACCTACTATAATGTACTGTGCTCTACTGAACTATACCCTACTCTATTGTACTCTACTGTACTGTACCCTACTCTATTGTACTGTGCTCTGCTCTACTATGCCCTACTCTATTGTACTGTGGTCTACTGAACTCTTCCCTATTCTAGTGTACTCTACTGTACTGTACCCTACTCTATTGTACTGTGCTCTACTGAACTATACTCTACTCTATTGCACTGTGCTCTGCTCTACTGTGCCCTACTCTATTGTACTGTACTCTACTAAACTATACTCTACTCTATTGCACTGTGCTCTGCTCTACTGTGCCCTACTCTATTGTACTGTGCTCAACTGAATTGTACCCTACTCTATTGCACTGTGCTCTTCTGAACTGTGCTCTACTGTACTCTAATTGAATGTTTTGCACTGTGCTCTGCTGAACTGGACCCTACTCTATTGTACTGTAATCTAGTGATTTGGAACCTACTCTATTGTACTGTACTCTACTTTACTGTACCCTACTCTACTGTACCCTACTATATTGTACTGTGCTCTACTGAACTATACCCTACTCTATTGCACTGTCCTCTCCTTTACTGTACCTTACTCTATCGTACTGTGCTCAACTGTACTGTACCCTACTCTATTGCACTGTACCCTAATCTACTGAACTGGTCCCTACTCTATTGTGCTGTAATCTAGTGAACTGGAACCTACTCTATTGCACTGTGCTCATCTGAATTGTACCCTACTCTATTGTACTGTACTCTACTTTGCTGTACCCTACTCTACTGTACCCTACTCTATTGTACTGTGCTCTAATGAACTATACCCTACTCTATTGTACTGTACCCTACTCTATTGTACTGTACCCTACTCTATTGTACTGTACCCTACTCTACTGTACCCTACACTATTGTACTGTGCTTTACTGAACTATACCCTACTCTATTGTACTGTACCTTACTCTATTGTACTGTACCCTACTCTATTGTACTGTACCCTACTCTACTGTACCCTACACTATTGTACTGTGCTTTACTGAACTATACCCTACTCTATTGTACTGTACCCTACTCTATTGTACTATACCCTACTCTATTGTACTGTACCCTACTCTACTGTACCCTACACTATTGTACTGTGCTTTACTGAACTATACCCTACTCTATTGTACTGTACCCTACTCTATTGTACTGTACCCTACTCTACTATACCCTACTCTATTGTACTGTACCCTACTCTACTATACCCTACTCTATTGTACTGTACCCTACTCTACTATACCCTACTCTATTGTACTGTACCCTACTCTACTATACCCTACTCTATTGTACTGTACCCTACTCTACTATACCCTACTCTATTGTACTATACCCTACTCTATTGTACTGTACCCTACTCTACTATACCCTACTCTATTGTACTGTACCCTACTCTACTATACCCTACTCTATTGTACTGTACACTACTCTACTATACCCTACTCTATTGTACTGTACCCTACTCTATTGTACTGTACCCTACTCTACTGTACCCTACTCTATTGTACTGTACCCTACTCTACTATACCCTACTATATTGTACTGTACCTTACTCTATTGTACTGTACCCTACTCTACTATACCCTACTCTATTGTACTGTACCCTACTCTATTGTACTGTACCCTACTCTACTGTACCCTACTCTATTGTACTGTGCTCTACTGAACTATACCCTACTCTTTTGCACTGTCCTCTCCTTTACTGTACCTTACTCTATTGTACTTTGCTCTACTTTACTATACCCTACTCTATTGTACTGTACCCTACTCTATTGTACTGTACCCTACTCTATTGTACTGTGCCCTACTGTACTATACCCTACTCTATTGCACTGTACCCTGATCTACTGAACTGTTCCCTGCTCTATTGTATTGGTTATCTTATGCTTGTGTGCGGCTTCTCAGCCATGGAAACCCATATCATGAAGCTCCCAACAAACATTTATTGTGCTGAGTTTGCTTCTAGAGGCAGTTTGGAATGCAGTAGTTAGTGTTTCAATGGAGGACAGACAATCTTTACGTGCTCTGCACTTCAGCACTCGACGATCCCGTTCTGTGCGCTGGTGTGAACTACCATATTGCAGAAGTTGTTACTCATAGATGTTTCCACTTCACAATAACAGCACTTACAGTTGACTACAGTTAGCTCTATCATTGCAGAAATCTGACAAACTGAGTTGTTAGACAGGTGGCATCCTATGACGGTGTCACATTGAAAGTCACTGAGCTCTTCAGTAAGGCCATTCTACTGCCAATGTTTGTCTATGGAGATTGCATGGCTGTGTGCTTGATTTTATACACATGTCAGCAACGGATGTGGCTGAAAAAGCCGAATCCACTAATTTGAAAGCGTGTCCACATACTTTTGCATATATAGTTTATATGTCTAAAATAATAGTTACCGTACTACTTACTGAAGTCAGATCATACTTTGGAAAGATTGTTGCTCTGACTGCATTTGTCTTTATATCATTTATGTGAATTCTAACTGAATTGAGTCAACATATGTCAAATATACTTTTATCACAATGTTACAGCATCAGCTGAATTACCAGACAGGTATCCAAATGTTTTGTACATTATTTTCACAGCTCTTCCCAAAACGACTCTGACTGTGAAGCCAAACCCTGCATACACTGGAGAGAAAGTCACTCTGATGTGTTCAGTTACGTATGACAGTAGATGGAACTATCAGTGGTACAAAGACTGGAATTACAATGTAGTGTCCCAGTCTGTCAGACACACTATAACAGGAGACACCTTCACTATCAGTAGAGCTGCTGAGTCAGACCAGGGTCTCTACTGGTGTGAAGGGAACAGAGTGTCTCGACCCACATCTTCACAACCAAGTGATCCTCTCACTCTCACTGTAAAAGGTGAGTTACTTTGTGTTTTTGTCATAAAGATGGACACTATTTATATTGTGTCAGAATTCTTCGTTAAAGTATTGGGACAGTGTTGTTCTGTGAAGTCTCCAAACTCCAAAGCAAAAACAAACATATTGTTAAATAAGTTTAGTACAGAGTAATTGTTTATACACATACTGTTTTTCCATTGAGAGGAGTCTGTCCTGTACACTGACTCCTAAACTTCATGTTTGAACATAAAGGAAAACATTTATATAGAGGTTTCATCTTTGTATCTGTGCCGTTATGGTGTCTGTTACAACAACACAAGCAGCACATCTACATGTTAATGTTGCATGTGCCATAATCTACCAACTATGTTACAGAGGACCACCATGTGGGTAGTGGACACTTCAGGAAAAAGAGTAGAGTTTTGAGATGAATAGACAGCAGGGGGGGTTCCAACCCTCAAAGACCCCAAACATTGACAAACATTTGATCAAAACACTACTACTATATACTACTGTACTGTACAATACTCTACTGTACTGTACCCTACTCTACTGTATTGTACCCTGCTCTACTGAACTGTACCCTACTCTATTTTACTGTACCCTACTGTATTTTACTGTACCCTACTCTATTGTACCCTACTCTACTGAACTATACCCTACTCTACTGAACTATACCCTACTCCACTGAACTCTACTGAACTGTACCCTACTCTACTGTACCCTACTCTACTGTACCCTACTCTACTGTACTGTACTCTACTCTACAGTACTCCACTGTACTGTACACTACTCTATTGTACTCGACTGTACCCTTATTTACTATACTGTACCCTACTCTATTGTACTCTACTGTACTGAACTGTACCCTACTATATTGTACTGTGCTCTACTGTACTGTACCCTACTCTATTGTACTCTACTGAACTGTACCCTACTCTATTGTACTGTGCTCTACTGTACTGTACCCTACTATATTGTACTGTGCTCTACTGTACTGTACCCTACTCTATTGTACTGTACTCCACAGAACTGTACCCAAATCTATTGTACTGTGCTCTCCTGTACTGTACCCTACTCTCCTGAACTGTACCCTACTCTACTGTGCTCTTCTGAACTGTACTATACTGTTCTCTAATTTAATGTTTTGCCCTGTGCTCTACTGAACTGTACCCTACTCTATTGTACTGTGCTCTACTGAACTGTACCCTACTCTATTGTACTGTGCTCTACTGAACTGTACCCTACTCTATTTTACTGTGCTCTACTGAACTGTACCCTACTCTATTTTACTGTACCCTACTCTACTGTACCCTACTCTACTGAACTGTACCCTACTCTACTGTACTCTACTGAACTATACCCTACTCCACTGAACTCTACTGAACTGTACCCTACTCTACTGTACTCTACTGTACTGTACCCTACTCTACTGTACTCCACTGTACTGTACACTACTCTATTGTACTCTACTGTACCCTTATTTACTATACTGTACCCTACTCTATTGTACTCTACTGTACTGAACTGTACCCTACTCTATTGTACTGTGCTCTACTGAACTGTACCCTACTCTATTGTACTGTGCTCTACTGTACTGTACCCTGCACTATTGTACTGTGCTCTACTGAACTGTAACTTACTCTATTGTACTGTGCTCTACTGTACTGTACCCTACTCTATTGTACTGTACTCCACAGAACTGTACCCAAATCTATTGTACTGTACTCTGCTGATATATACCCTACTATTTTGTACTGTGCTCTCCTGTACTGTACCCTACTCTCCTGTACTGTACCCTACTCTACTGTGCTCTTCTGAACTGTACTATACTGTTCTCTAATTTAATGTTTTGCCCTGTGCTCTACTGAACTGTACCCAACTCTATATTCTGTGCTCTACTGAACTGTACCCTACTCTATTGTACTGTACTCTACTGAACTGTACCCAACTCTATATTCTGTGCTCTACTGAACTGTACCCTACTCTATTGTACCCTACTGTACTGTACTCTACTGAACTCTTCCCTACTCTATTGTACTGTACTCTACTGAACTCTTCCCTACTCTATTGCACTACGCTCAACTGAACTGTAGATCCAAACCCTGTGTTCCCTGGGGTATAATATTTTGTCTGCTCATTGTATCACAACAATTATAGCTATTTTGAAGCTATATTCATGAGTTGACCTATTGATAAATTAATACATTTCAAATTGTGCAACTATTTATTCACTTAGTTGTCTGTGTGTCTGTGCAGAGAGACCTGTTGCTGTTCTGACCCTCCAACCCAACTGGACCCAGATATTCATTAGAGAGACTGTTACTATGAGATGTGACATACAGGGAGGAGGAGACTCTGACTGGAACTACAGATGGTATAAGAATAGTCAGGTAGTGATCCCCTTTAACACAAAGCCTGAGTACAGAATCAGTCCTGTCTACTGGACTAACAGTGGATCATATACCTGTGAGGGTGTAAAGGGAAACAAGTTCTCCAAGACCAGTGATGCTGTACAACTGACTGTGTCTGGTAACATAGCTGCTACATAGCTGTCTTTGCTGTCTTCGTATCATCGTATCCAAGATAATTGTGTTGTTTAGGTTTAGAGTGTGTAGTCTTAGAGTGATTATCTTAATTTACCGAGGTTAGCTAGCCAGCTATTTGTCGTCCTTAACGTAGGTGACTCTGCTAGCTAGCCAACTCTGCTAGCTAGCCAACAGCTAGCCAACGCTAGCCAACGTCTTCTGTATAGAACTCAACTACCCGGTCGCATTCACAGGTTGTATCACATTTTCACTTCATTTCATTACAGTACAACGGTTTGATTTGTTTGATCGTAGCTAGCTACTTAGCTAGCTACATAGCCGTCTTTGTATCAAAGATAATTGTGTAGTCTAGAGCGATTTTCTAGGTTCGCTAGCCATCTATTGTCGTTCTTTTAACGCAACGTAACGTAAACAACACTGCTAGCTAGCCTGCTAGCCCCGAATAGCAACACTGCAGAAACTATTACACTCAACGGAACGACTTGATTAGTGTAGTGTCAACAACGCACCCACTGCCAGCTGGCCTACTTCAGCAGTACTCTATCATTTTAATAATTTTAGTCAATAAGATTCTTGCTACGTAGCTTAACTTTCTGAACATTCGAGACGTGTAGTCCACTTGTCATTCCAATCTCCTTTGCATTAGCGTAGCCTCTTCTGTAGCCTGTCAACTATGTGTCTGTTTATCCCTGTTCTCTCCTCTCTGCACAGACCATACAAACGCTCCTCACCGCGTGGCCGCGGCCACCCTACTCTGGTGGTCCCAGCGCGCACGACCCACGTGGAGTTCCAGGTCTCCGGTAGCCTCTGGAACTGCCAATCTGCGGTCAACAAGGCAGAGTTCATCTCAGCCTATGCCTCCCTCCAGTCCCTCGACTTCTTGGCACTGACGGAAACATGGATCACCACAGACAACACTGCTACTCCTACTGCTCTCTCTTCGTCCGCCCACGTGTTCTCGCACACCCCGAGAGCGTCTGGTCAGCGGGGTGGTGGCACCGGGATCCTCATCTCTCCCAAGTGGTCATTCTCTCTTTCTCCCCTTACCCATCTGTCTATCGCCTCCTTTGAATTCCATGCTGTCACAGTTACTAGCCCTTTCAAGCTTAACATCCTTATCATTTATCGCCCTCCAGGTTCCCTCGGAGAGTTCATCAATGAGCTTGATGCCTTGATAAGCTCCTTTCCTGAGGACGGCTCACCTCTCACAGTTCTGGGCGACTTTAACCTCCCCACGTCTACCTTTGACTCTTTCCTCTCTGCCTCCTTCTTTCCACTCCTCTCCTCTTTTGACCTCACCCTCTCACCTTCCCCCCTACTCACAAGGCAGGCAATACGCTCGACCTCATCTTTACTAGATGCTGTTCTTCCACTAACCACATTGCAACTCCCCTCCAAGTCTCCGACCACTGCCTTGTATCCTTTTCCCTCTCGCTCTCATCCAACACCTCCCACACTGCCCCTACTCGGATGGTATCGCGCCGTCCCAACCTTCGCTCTCTCTCCCCCGCTACTCTCTCCTCTTCCATCCTATCATCTCTTCCCTCCGCTCAAACCTTCTCCCACCTATCTCCTGATTCTGCCTCCTCAACCCTCCTCTCCTCCCTCTCTGCATCCCTTGACTCTCTATGTCCCCTATCCTCCAGGCCGGCTCGGTCCTCCCCTCCCGCTCCGTGGCTCGATGACTCATTGCGAGCTCACAGAACAGGGCTCCGGGCAGCCGAGCGGAAATGGAGGAAAACTCGCCTCCCTGCGGACCTGGCATCCTTTCACTCCCTCCTCTCTACATTTTCCTCCTCTGTCTCTGCTGCTAAAGCCACTTTCTACCACGCTAAATTCCAAGCATCTGCCTCTAACCCTAGGAAGCTCTTTGCCACCTTCTCCTCCCTCCTGAATCCTCCGCCCCCTCCCCCCTCCTCCCTCTCTGCAGATGACTTCGTCAACCATTTTGAAAAGAAGGTCGACGACATCCGATCCTCGTTTGCTAAGTCAAACGACACCGCTGGTTCTGCTCACACTGCCCTACCCTGTGCTCTGACCTCTTTCTCCCTCTCTCTCCAGATGAAATCTCGCGTCTTGTGACGGCCGGCCGCCCAACAACCTGCCCGCTTGACCCTATCCCCTCCTCTCTTCTCCAGACCATTTCCGGAGACCTTCTCCCTTACCTCACCTCGCTCATCAACTCATCCCTGACCGTTGGCTACGTCCCTTCCGTCTTCAAGAGAGCGAGAGTTGCACCCTTCTGAAAAAACCTACACTCGATCCCTCCGATGTCAACAATTACAGACCAGTATCCCTTCTTTCTTTTCTCTCCAAAACTCTTGAACGTGCCGTCCTTGGCCAGCTCTCCCGCTATCTCTCTCTGAATGACCTTCTTGATCCAAATCAGTCAGGTTTCAAGACTAGTCATTCAACTGAGACTGCTCTCCTCTGTATCACGGAGGCGCTCCGCACTGCTAAAGCTAACTCTCTCTCCTCTGCTCTCATCCTTCTAGATCTATCGGCTGCCTTCGATACTGTGAACCATCAGATCCTCCTCTCCACCCTCTCCGAGTTGGGCATCTCCGGCGCGGCCCACGCTTGGATTGCGTCCTACCTGACAGGTCGCTCCTACCAGGTGGCGTGGCGAGAATCTGTCTCCTCACCACGCGCTCTCACCACTGGTGTCCCCCAGGGCTCTGTTCTTGGCCCTCTCCTATTCTCGCTATACACCAAGTCACTTGGCTCTGTCATAACCTCACATGGTCTCTCTTATCATTGCTATGCAGACGACACACAATTAATCTTCTCCTTTCCCCCTTCTGATGACCAGGTGGCGAATCGCATCTCTGCATGTCTGGCAGACATATCAGTGTGGATGACGGATCACCACCTCAAGCTGAACCTCGGCAAGACGGAGCTGCTCTTCCTCCCGGGGAAGGACTGCCCGTTCCATGATCTCGCCATCACGGTTGACAACTCCATTGTGTCCTCCTCCCAGAGCGCCAAGAACCTTGGCGTGATCCTGGACAACACCCTGTCGTTCTCAACTAACATCAAGGCGGTGGCCCGTTCCTGTAGGTTCATGCTCTACAACATCCGCAGAGTACGACCCTGCCTCACACAGGAAGCGGCGCAGGTCCTAATCCAGGCACTTGTCATCTCCCGTCTGGATTACTGCAACTCGCTGTTGGCTGGGCTCCCTGCCTGTGCCATTAAACCCCTTCAACTCATCCAGAACGCCGCAGCCCGTCTGGTGTTCAACCTTCCCAAGTTCTCTCACGTCACCCCGCTCCTCCGTTCTCTCCACTGGCTTCCAGTTGAAGCTCGCATCCGCTACAAGACCATGGTGCTTGCCTACGGAGCTGTGAGGGGAACGGCACCTCAGTACCTCCAGGCTCTGATCAGGCCCTACACCCAAACAAGGGCACTGCGTTCATCCACCTCTGGCCTGCTCGCCTCCCTACCACTGAGGAAGTACAGCTCCGCTCAGCCCAGTCAAAACTGTTCGCTGCCCTGGCCCCCAATGGTGGAACAAACTCCCTCATGACGCCAGGACAGCGGAGTCAATCACCACCTTCCGGAGACACCTGAAACCCCACCTCTTTAAGGAATACCTAGGATAGGTTAAGTAATCCCTCTCACCCCACCCCCCCTAAGTTTTAGATGCACTATTGTTAAGTGACTGTCCCACTGGATGTCATAAGGTGAATGCACCAATTTGTAAGTCGCTCTGGATAAGAGCGTCTGCTAAATGACTTAAATGTAAATGTAAATGTGGTAAGTCTATTTAATCATGTATAAAATAAATTGGGTTCACTAGAATACTTTCTAAGACTGAAAGGTTGAAACCTGTCCTCTATCAAATCACAGATCAACCCCAACCTGTCCTGAGTATCTCTCCTCAGTGGATGAACCCTGGAGACTCGGTGACTCTGAGCTGTGAAGTTGACAAGACGTCTACAGACTGGAGGTTCTCCTGGTACAGGACTGTTCCCTACAGAGCTGGGTTACTCTCCCTATCAGACAAGTCTTACTCTCTACAGCCCCTATCTGACAATGTGACTAGTGAAGACTCCTACACTCTGATCCCTGCTGGTCCTACTCACACAGGAGGATATGTGTGTCGAGCTGGGAGAGGAGACCCAGTCTATGACACACTCTACAGTGAACCTCAGTTTCTCTGGTCAGGAGGTAACTAACTGCATTGAAACTCTATTGAATCATATTTAAGTCACCCTCATGTGTCTATATAACTATAGGTTTGACTCTGTCTCTCTTTGTTACAGATATGCAACCTTCAGTGTCTCTTACAGTAAATCCCAACACAACTCAACATTTTACATCAAAGTCTCTGTCACTGACCTGTGAGCTGAAGGGGAACTCTACTGGATGGAGACTGAAGAGACACACAGAGACAGCATGGCTGTCAGAGTGTCCATCTACCTGGAGATCAATAACAGAATCCACCTGCACCATCAGATCATTGACAACATGGTCCAGTGGAGTGTTCTTGTCATGCAGGTGAAAGAGGACCCAAAAGCGACTTAACAGAAACAGAGTTTATTCAAGTCCAAACAGGGAATAACAGAAATCCTCTAGTCTGTAGAGGGGAATGACAGGAGAAGCGGCCACAGACTGCAGGTCGCTTCGGGTAGGCGCAGGCCGTAGTTGACAGAGACACCTGCTCACACGCAGCATCTGATGAAGGCAAAAAAACACGACAGGACAGGGCGATACACAATCACAGCAAAAACACGACAGGACAGGGCGAAACGCAATCACAGCATGGTGAATACTAAACAAGGAACCGACGGGACAGGAACGGAACACAAAGGAATAAATAGGGACTCTAATCAGGGGAAAGGATCGGGAACAGGTGTGGGAAGACTAAATGATGATTAGGGGAATAGGAACAGCTGGGAGCAGGAACGGAACGATAGAGAGAAGAGAGAGCGAGAGAGTGAGAGAGGGAGGGGGAGAGAGAGGGATAGAAAGAGGGAAAGAACCTAATAAGACCAGCAGAGGGAAACGAATAGAATGGGGAGCACAGGGACGAGACATGATAATAAATGACAAACATGACAGTACCCCCCCACTCACCGAGCGCCTCCTGGCGCACTCGAGGAGGAATCCTGGCGGCAACGGAGGAAATCATCGATGAGTGAACGGTCCAGCACGTCCCGAGACGGAACCCAACTCCTCTCCTCAGGACCGTAACCCTCCCAATCCACTAAGTATTGGTGACCCCGTCCCCGAGAACGCATGTCCATGATCTTATGTACCTTGTAAATAGGTGCGCTCTCGACAAGGACGGGAGGGGGGGAGGGAAGACGAACGGGGGTGCGAAGAAAGGGCTTAACACAGGAGACATGGAAGACAGGATGGACGCGACGAAGATGTCGCGGAAGAAGCAGTCGCACAGCGACAGGATTGACGACCTGGGAGACACGGAACGGACCAATGAACCGCGGAGTCAACTTACGAGAAGCTGTCGTAAGAGGAAGGTTGCGAGTGGAAAGCCCCACTCTCTGGCCGCAACAATACCTTGGACTCTTAATCCTGCGTTTATTGGCGGCTCTCACAGTCTTCCCCGCAGACAAAGGCAGACCGGTAGTGAAGCCTAAGGCGATGTGAGACCATGGTCGAGAAGGAATGGGGAGCGGTCTGAGACGACCGGCAGGAGGAGAGTTACCCGACTTAGTCTGCGCGCAGTCCGAACAAGCAGCCACGAAACGGCGCGTGTCACGCTCCTGAGTCGGCCACCAAAAGCGCTGGCGAATAGACGCAAGAGTGCCTCGAACACCGGGATGACCAGCTAACTTGGCAGAGTGAGCCCACTGAAGAACAGCCAGACGAGTGGAAACAGGAACGAAAAGGAGGTTACTAGGACAAGCGCGCGGCGACGCAGTGTGCGTGAGTGCTTGCTTAACCTGTCTTTCAATTCCCCAGACTGTTAACCCGACAACACGCCCATAAGGAAGAATCCCTCGGGATCAGTAGAAGCCACAGAAGAACTAAACAGACGGGATAAGGCATCAGGCTTGGTGTTCTTGCTACCCGGACGGTAAGAAATCACAAACTCGAAACGAGCGAAAAACAACGCCCAACGAGCTTGACGGGCATTAAGTCGTTTGGCAGAACGGATGTACTCAAGGTTCTTATGGTCTGTCCAAACGACAAAAGGAACGGTCGCCCCTCCAACCACTGTCGCCATTCGCCTAGGGCTAAGCGGATGGCGAGCAGTTCACGGTTACCCACATCATAGTTGCGCTCAGATGGCGACAGGCGATGAGAAAAATAAGCGCAAGGATGAACCTTATCGTCAGACTGGAAGCGCTGGGATAGAATGGCTCCCACGCCTACCTCTGAAGCGTCAACCTCGACAATGAATTGTCTAGTGACGTCAGGAGTAACGAGGATAGGAGCGGACGTAAAACGTTCTCTTAGAAGATCAAAAGCTCCCTGGGCGGAACCGGACCACTTAAAACACGTCTTGACAGAAGTAAGAGCTGTGAGAGGAGCAGCAACTTGACCGAAATTACGAATGAAACGCCGATAGAAATTAGCGAAACCTAAAAAGCGCTGCAACTCGACACGTGACCTTGGAACGGGCCAATCACTGACAGCTTGGACCTTAGCGGAATCCATCTGAATGCCTTCAGCGGAAATAACGGAACCGAGAAAAGTAACGGAGGAGACATGAAAAGAGCACTTCTCAGCCTTTACGTAGAGACAATTCTCTAAAAGGCGCTGTAGAACACGTCGAACGTGCTGAACATGAATCTCGAGTGACGGAGAAAAAATCAGGATATCGTCAAGATAGACAAAAACAAAGATGTTCAGCATGTCTCTCAGAACATCATTAACTAATGCCTGAAAAACAGCTGGCGCATTGGCGAGACCGAACGGCAGAACCCGGTACTCAAAATGCCCTAACGGAGTGTTAAACGCCGTTTTCCACTCGTCCCCCTCTCTGATGCGCACGAGATGGTAAGCGTTACGAAGGTCCAACTTAGTAAAGCACCTGGCTCCCTGCAGAATCTCGAAGGCTGATGACATAAGGGGAAGCGGATAACGATTCTTAACCGTTATGTCATTCAGCCCTCGATAATCCACGCAGGGGCGCAGAGTACCGTCCTTCTTCTTAAAAAAAGAACCCCGCCCCGGCCGGAGAAGAAGAAGGCACTATGGTACCGGCGTCAAGAGACACAGACAAATAATCCTCGAGAGCCTTACGTTCGGGAGCCGACAGAGAGTATAGTCTACCTCGAGGAGGAGTGGTCCCCGGAAGGAGATCAATACTACAATCATACGACCGGTGAGGAGGAAGGGAGTTGGCTCGGGACCGACTGAAGACCGTGCGCAGATCATGATATTCCTCCGGCACTCCTGTCAAATCGCCAGGTTCCTCCTGAGAAGTAGGGACAGAAGAAACGGGAGGGATGGCAGACATTAAACACTTCACATGACAAGAAACGTTCCAGGATAGGATAGAATTACTAGACCAATTAATAGAAGGATTATGACATACTAGCCAGGGATGACCCAAAACAACAGGTGTAAACGGTGAACGGAAAATCAAAAAGAAATAGTCTCACTGTGGTTACCAGATACTGTGAGAGTTAAAGGTAGTGTCTCAAATTTGATACTGGGAAGATGACTACCATCTAAGGCAAACATGGGCGTAGGCTTGTCTAACGGTCTGAAAGGAATGTTATGTTTCCGAACCCATGCTTCGTCCATGAAACAACCCTCAGCCCCAGAGTCAATCAAGGCACTGCATGTAGCACCCGAACCGGTCCAGCGTAGATGGACCGACATAGTAGTACAAGATCTAGATGAAGAGACCTGAGTAGTAGCGCTCACCAGTAGCCCTCCGCTTACTGATGGGCTCTGGCCTCTTACTGGACATGAATTAACAAAATGTCCAGCAACTCCGCAATAGAGGCACAGGCGGTTGGTGATCCTCCGTTCCCTCTCCTTAGTCGAGATGCGAATCCCTCCCAGCTGCATGGGCTCAGTCTCAAAGCCAGAGGAGGGAGATGGTTGCGATGCGGAGCAGGGAAACACCGTTGATGCGAGCTCTCTTCCACGAGCCCGGTGACGAAGATCTTCCCGTCGTTCTATGCGGATGGCGAGAGCAATCAAAGAGTCCACATCTGAAGGAACCTCCCGGGAGAGAATCTCATCCTTAACCACTGCGTGGAGTCCCTCCAGAAAACGAGCGAGCAGCGCCGGCTCGTTCCACTCACTAGAGGCAGCAAGAGTGCGAAACTCAATAGAATAATCCGTTATGGACCGTTCACCTTGGCATAAGGAAGCCAGGGCCCTAGAAGCCTCCCTACCAAAAACTGAACGGTCAAAAACCCGAATCATCTCCTCTTTAAAGTTCTGGAACTTGTTAGAGCAATCAGCCCTTGCCTCCCAGATAGCTGTGCCCCATTCTCGAGCCCGGCCAGTAAGGAGTGAAATGACGTAAGCAACCCGAGCTCTCTCTCTAGAGTATGTGTTGGGTTGGAGAGAGAACACAATCTCACACTGCGTGAGAAAGGAGCGGCACTCAGTGGGCTGCCCGGAGTAGCAAGGTGGGTTATTAACCCTAGGTTCTGGAGGCTCGGCAGGCCAGGAAGTAACAGGTGGCACGAGACGTAGACTCTGGAACTGTCCAGAGAGGTCGGAAACCTGAGCGGCCAGGTTCTCCACGGCATGGCGAGCAGCAGACAATTCCTGCTCGTGTCTGCCGAGCATGGCTCCTTGGATCTCGACGGCAGTGTAACGAGCGTCTGAAGTCGCTGGGTCCATACCTTGGTCGGTTCCTTCTGTCATGCAGGTGAAAGAGGACCCAAAAGCGACTTAACAGAAACAGAGTTTATTCAAGTCCAAACAGGGAATAACAGAAATCCTCTAGTCTGTAGAGGGGAATGACAGGAGAAGCGGCCACAGACTGCAGGTCGCTTCGGGTAGGCGCAGGCCGTAGTTGACAGAGACACCTGCTCACACGCAGCATCTGATGAAGGCAAAAAACACGACAGGACAGGGCGATACACAATCACAGCAAAAACACGACAGGACAGGGCGAAACGCAATCACAGCATGGTGAATACTAAACAAGGAACCGACGGGACAGGAACGGAACACAAAGGAATAAATAGGGACTCTAATCAGGGGAAAGGATCGGGAACAGGTGTGGGAAGACTAAATGATGATTAGGGGAATAGGAACAGCTGGGAGCAGGAACGGAACGATAGAGAGAAGAGAGAGCGAGAGAGTGAGAGAGGGAGGGGGAGAGAGAGGGATAGAAAGAGGGAAAGAACCTAATAAGACCAGCAGAGGGAAACGAATAGAATGGGGAGCACAGGGACGAGACATGATAATAAATGACAAACATGACAGTTCTGGTGTGAGTCTGGATCAGGAGAGAACAGTAATGCTGTCAACATCACAGTAAATGGTACGTCTATTGTACAACATTCACTAATCTTTCATAAATACATGTATAATAATATGTTCAATTCTGTAACTGAATGACTGCATCTCATAAATACAAGCTCATAAGATGTTGATGTATTATGAGTGATGACTCCAGATTGACAGTATTATTTATATTATGTTACACAGATGGTGATGTGATCCTGGAGAGTCCTGTCCATCCTGTGACTGAAGGAGACTCTGTGACTCTGACCTGTACATTTAGACATCAGGGAACAAATCCTAAACTCAATACTGATTTCTACAAAGATGGAACACTCATCAAGAATGAGACCACAGGAGAGATGACCATCCCTACAGTATCCAAGTCAGATGAAGGATTCTATAAGTGTAAATCTGGTGAAGGAGAATCACCAGAGAGCTGGGTGACAGTGAGAGGTGAGAAAGTGTGTAGTATCACAAGTTAGATACCTTTTTATTTTCTATGTTAAAAACATGTGATTTAAGTGTCAATGTTAATATATGTTTTGGAATTCCACTCCTCTTCAAAATATGATCTCTCAACTAAATTGTCAAAAGACGGCCATCCTACTTTCTTTTCATGCTCTATAATCTGAATCATATATAACCTTGATGGTAAACATGTGTTTTTCTAGTCCCTCCAGGTTCCATTGTCTCCATCTCTCTGACCAGGCTGCTGTGTGGTCTACTGGTGATGTCTCCCTTTCTACTGGTGTCCATCGTGCTGACGGTGAAATGCTGCAGGGCTCGAGGTGAGAACTTTATTTCAGTGTATTTACACTCAGCTCATCCAGCTTGATAATCTCCTTCTTTATGTCAAATCAAATCAAATCTGATTGTATTAGTCACATGTGCCGAATCAGGTGCAGACCTTACAGTGAAAGACTTACTTACGAGTCCCTAACCAACAATGCAGTTAAAAAAATACAGATAAGAAAAAGAAATACAGTACATGTAGTAACAAGTCATTAAAGAGACTATATAAAGGGGGGTGCCGGTACAGAGTCAATGTGTGGGGGCACAAGTTAGCTGAGGTAATATGTCCATTTAAGTAGAGTTATGAAAGTGATTATGGATAGAGGATAACAACAGAGAGTTGCAGCTGTGTAAAATGGGGGAGGGGGGCAACGCAAATAGTCTGGATAGCCATTTGATTAGATGTTCAGGAGTCTCATTTCTTGGGGGTAGAAGCTGTTTAGAAGCCTCTTGGACCTTGACTTGATGCTCCGGTACCGCTTGCCGTGCAGTAGCAAAGAAAACAGTCTATGAATAGGGTGGCTGGAGTCCTTGACAATTTTTAGGGCCTTCCTCTGACACCGCCTGGTATAGAGGTCCTGGATGGCAGGAAGCTTGGCCCAAGTGATGTAGTGGGCCTTTCGCATTCCCCTCTGTAGTGCATTGCGGTCGGTGGCCGGGCAGTTGCCATACCAGGCGGTGATGCAACCAGTCAGGATGCTCTCGCTGGTGCAACTGTAGAACCTTTTGAGGATCTGAGGACCCATGCCATGTTTTTTCACTCTCCTGAACGTGAAAAGGTTTTGACGTGCCAGCTTCACGACTGTCTTGGTTTGATTGGACCATGTTATTTTGTTGGTTATGTGGACACCAAGGAACTTGAAGCTCTCATCCTGCTCCACTGCAGCCCAGTCGATGAGAATGGGGTCATGCTCTGTACTCTTTTTTCCAGTAGTCCACAATCATCTCCTTTTGTCTTGTCACCACGCGGCCTGGTCTCTGACCTCATCCCTATAGGCTGTCTTGTCATGGTCTGTGATCAGGCCTCCCACTGTTGTGTCATCGGCAAACTTAATGATGGTGTTGGAGTAGTGCCTGGCCGTGCAATCATGAGTGAACAGGGAGGACAGCAGGGGATGGAGCACGCACCCCTGAGGGGCCTCTGTGTTGAGGATCAGTGTGGCGGATGTGTTGTTACCTACCCTTACCACCTGGGGGCGGCCCGTCAAGAAGCCAAGGATCCAGTTGAAAAGGGAGGCGTTTAGTCCCAGGGTCCTTAGCTTAGTGATGATCTTTGAGGGCACTAAGGTGTTGAAAGCTGAGCTGTTGTCAATAAATAGCATTCTCACATAGGTATTCCTGTCATGTTTTGTCTTATATTGTCTTGTCATTTTGCTTTTCCTTCTGTTCGTTTTCCCCCTGCTGGTCTTTTTAGGTTCGTTCCCCTTTTTCTCTCTCCCTCCCTCTCTCTCTTCTCTCTGTCGTTCCGTTCCTGCTCCCAGCTGTTCCTATTCCCCTAATCAATCATTTAGTCTTCCCACACCTGTTCCCTATCTTTTCCCCTGATTAGAGTCCCTATTTCTCCCCTTGTTTTCCGTTTCTGCCCTGTCGGATCCTTGTATATTGTTCACCGTGCTGTGTCTTTGTATCGCCCTGTCGTGTCGTGTTTCCCTCAGATGCTGCGTGGTGAGCAGGTGTCTGAGTCTGCTACGGTCAAGTGCCTTCCCGAGGCAACCTGCAGTTTATTATCGAGTCTCCAGTCAGTTCTCGTGATTACGAGTGATATTGTTTTTATGCTTTAGTTACCGCTCCGATTTGTCTAGGAGTATTGCTATTTCCTTAAACTGGATTAAAGACTCTGTTTTCGCCAAGTCGCTTTTGGGTCCTCATTCACCTGCATAACAATTCCTTTTGTCCAGGTGGGAAAGGGAAATGTGTGGAGGGCAATAGAGGTTGCATTATCTGTGGATCTGTTGGTATGCAAATTGGAGTGGGTCTATAGTTTCTGGGACTATGGTGTTGATGTGAGCCATGACCAGCCTTTCAAAGCACTCCATGGCTACAGACGTGAGTGCTGCCGGTCGGTAATCATTTAGGAAGGTTACCTTAGTGTTCTTGGGAACAAGCACTGTGGTGGTCTGCTTAAAACTGTTGGAATTACAGACTCGGACAGGGAGAGGTTGAAAATTTCAATGAAGACACTTGCCAGTTGGTCAGCTCATGCTCGCAGTACACGTAATTGTTTGGCCCTGCGACCTTGTGAATGTTGACCTGTTTAAAGGTCTTACTCACATTGGCTGCGGAGAGCATGATCACACAGTCTTCCAGAACAGCTGGTGCTCTCATGCATGTTTCAGTGTTTTTTTTCCTCAAAGTGAGCATAGAAGTTGTTTATGTCATCTGGTTTGCTCGTGTCACTGGGCAGGGCTGTGCTTCCATTTGAAGTCTGTAATGGTTTGCAAGCCCTACCACATCTGACGACAGTCAGAGCCAGTGTAGTATGAGTTGATCTTAGTCCTGTATTGATGCTTTACCTGTTTGATGGTTCATCAGAGGGCATAGCGGGATTTCTTGTAAGCTTCCGGGTTAGACTCCTTCTCCTTGAAAGTGGCAGCTCTAGCCTTTAGCTCAGTGTAATCCATGGCTTCTGGTTGGTGTATGTACGTACGGTGACTGTGGGGACGACATCATTGATGCACTTGTTGATGAAGCCAATGACTGATGTGATGTACTCCTCAATGCCATCGAAGGAATCACGGAACGTAATCCAGTCTGTGCTAGCAAAACAGTCCTGTAGCTTAGCATCTGTTTCATCTGACCACTTTTTTTATTGATCTAGTCACGGGTGCTTCCTGCTTTAATTTTTGCATGTAAGCAGGAATCAGGAGGATAGAATTATGGTCAGATGTGTCAAATGGAGGGCGAGGGAGAGCTTTGTATGAGTCTCTGTGTGTGGAGTTTTTCCCTCTGGTTGCACATGTAACATACTGATAGAAATTTGGTAAAACTGATTTAAGTTTCCCTGTATTACTGTCCCCATTTACTAGGAGCGCCACCTCTGGGTGAGCATTTTCTTGTTTGCTGATGGCGGAATACAGCTCAATGCTATCTTAGTGCCAGCCTCTGACTGTGCTGGTATGTAAAACAGCTACAAAATATACAGATGAAAACTCTCTAGGTAGATAGTGTGGTCTACAGCTTATCATGAGATACTCTACCTCAGGCGAACAATAGCTTGAGACTTCCTTAGATATCTTACACCAGCTTTTATTTACAAAAATACATAGTCCACCATCCGTTGTCTTACCAGACGCCGCTGTTCTATCCTGCCGATACAGCGTGTAACCAGCCAGCTGTATGTTGATAGTGTCGTCCTTCAGCCACGACTCCATGAAGAATAAGATATTACAGTTTTGAATGTCCCGTTGGTAGTTCAATCTTCCATGTAGGTCATCGATTTTATTCTCCAAAGATTGCACGATAGCTAGCAGAATGGAAGGAAGTAGGGGTTTATTCAAACGCTTACGAATTCTCAGAAAGCAGCCGGCCCTTTGGCCCCATTTTCTCTGCTTCCTCTAAACGCAAATCACGGGGATCTGGGCCTGTTCCTGAGAAGGCAGTATATCATTTGCGTTGGACTCGTCAGACTCGTTTAAGGAAAAAATAATTCTGCCAGTCCGTGGTCAGTAATCGCAGTCCTGATATCCAGAAGTTATTTTTGTTCATAAGAGACGGTAGCGTCAACATTATGTACAAAATAAGTAATGCTACTTTCCATCCATTATATTCCTACAGGTTTGTGTTCAACAGTCAAATCTTGTCAAGACCAGATAGCATGTGATGATGTCATCGAACAGAACGAATCATCCGTGTGATCATTACGGTATGAACTGTAAGCTGAACAACCACTTTTGTGGTTTTTGTGGTTTTTGTTTTTTGACGTTGATATATGATAGTGTTTACTGAGTTTAATATCACTGAATGGAATTTCACAAATGCTGAATGTTATGGTTTTGTAAGTTTACATTCTCAGCTTTTGGTGGATTGTAAGCTTTTTTTCGTTATTGTTGATTGATGTCGATTTTTCATGAAATATTCCACTTGCCTCTTTATTTCAGTTCGTTAATAAAACAAGAGTGTAGTGCCTTTTTTTGTTTAAAAGTTGAATTTCCTGCAATTTTTTAATGTGTTGTGTTTTACATAATGTCATGCTTTTTACATGCAGCTGGAAATAGTTGAGCCTCATGCTTTAGAGTATACAGTACGTGAATCTTTTCAGTTTTTAATTTGAATTTAGAATACTAAAGATGTGTTTATACTTGATTGGCTGAAGGTGCTATAACAATTGAGTTGGAACACGTAGATATAGTTTTTTATAAAAAATGTATATTTACATAATGCAGCTTTAATGCTTATTTTTATTTTTAAGGTAGACTCAGGGAAATGACATTGCCACAAGTAGCATCGCAGATATTGAGATGAGTGAGATGCAAGACTTCAGTCACACACAGTATCTGCGCATATGCACGGGTTCACCTCACGCTGTTCAGCGTGTTAGCCAATACAGCAGAGAAGTTAAACGCTCTTAGTTGTTGTGGAAATTGAACCACTGTTCACTTTCTGCATCTACGTCATATCGCTGAGTCTCCCTTTAAACTCCACTTACTTTTTACTTGTATTCTTTTTTAAATACTGTCTAATAAGTATTTTGTAAAAATAAAAAATATTTTTTTTTACAGCAGATATACATTTTCAACATGTATTTTGTAAAATGGTTTCAGTAGTTGTTAAAGGAGCCAGATGAATTTTCCACTATGGAATTAAAAATGGAGAAGTTGTGTTATATTTTGTATTAATTTTCATATCTAATAAAGTGGTGATTCCCCACATCATTGTGTTGAAATACAACGTGATTTAAGGACATATTCATTTTACTCTCTGTAGTTCTGAGTTGAAACCATGCATTTACATCTTGACCGTTTCTATACTTCTTATTATGTAAAGCAACACTTTCTTACAAACTCTCTATGCACCATAGTGCTGTCAGTCTTCTGTAAACCACATTCAGATTGACTTCTACTGATATGAACCCATACAGAAGTGTTCCATGTCTCTACTTTTATGATGAGAGAGAGATAGAGAGAGGAAGGAATAAGAACGCAGACCCAGTAGACTGAGGGCTTATGCTGTTGTTATAATGACCAATGACCATATTAGTTTCTATCTCGTGATCCACTAGAATGTGGAGTAGTTACAGGCCTGTCCCTGAAGGGGGCGATAAGAAACCCCAGATGTTTACCAGGCTGTACCCACTAAAGGTGAAGTCTGACTGCTTTTCCCCTGTAACCTTTCTCTCTCTAACGGGGCGGCAGGGTAGCCTTAGAGCGTTGGACTAGTAACCGGAAGGTTGCAAGTTCAAACCCCCGAGCTAACAAGGTACAAATCTGTCGTTCTGCCCCTGAACAGGCAGTTAACCCACTGTTCCTAGGCCATCATTGAAAATAAGAATTTGTTCTTAACTGACTTGCCTGGTTAAATAAAGGTAAAATTTGTTAGCTCCTGCACTTTCATATATTTAGAGGAAAAAATGGGAGAATGCTAAAATGTTTCGATTCATGCTGCCTTATAATTTACAATGGGCGTGAGGTGTCATAAAACCCTGCACCTCCATACTCAACTCTGGACACTCTGAAGATATTTGTTCACTTCATCAAGCCTCCATCTCTTAATGCTTCATCCTATTTCTTTATTTGTGATTTTTAGACATATTTTGAGTTATGTGTCTCAAAATAACATGTGAAAGGCAATTGTATCATGCTGGTTTTATTTTGAGTGGGGACTGTTCTGACCATACACCCCAACATTTAATTTCATATAGTGATTGAAGAGATATGGTTGTCATACAGTACTTTGTAAAGATTGGAACATGAACTGCATTTGCCTTAACGTTTGTGTTTTTCCACAGCTCTGCTGTGTAGCTACAGATAACTGGCAAAATAAGGGAAGCACCAACATCAAGTGTCTTAATAGGGTATTGGACCTCTAGCCAGAACAGCTTCAATGGCATGGATTCTAAGTGTCTGTGGTATTTTGTTGATGGTGGTGGAAAACGCTGTCTTAGGCGACACGCCACAATCTCCCTTAAGTGGACAATTGGGTTGAGATCTGGTAACTGAGACGGCCATTGCATATGGTTTACTTCCTTTTCATGCTCATCAAACCATTCGGGAACCACTCGTGCCATGTGGATGGGGGCAATGTCATCCTATGGGGGCATAGCCATTGTAGCCGAAATAATAGGCAACTGCACATGCCCAGTATTTTTAGACACTAAGCATTGCTTAATTAACTCAGAAACCGCATTTGTGTGAAAGCACCTGCTTTCAATATACGTTGTACCCCTCATTGACTCAAGCGGTTCCTTTATTTTGGCAATTACCTGTAAATTCCTTGTATTTTTTAAATAATAATTATGTAAGTATTCTGGAAAGATTGGTGCACGGACCACATTTAATCATAACAGAACAGATTATATGTATGAATCAACTAACTATATTTAATCATGATAGATCAGATTCTATGTATGAATCAACTAGCTACATTTAATCATGATAGATCAGATTCTATGTATGAATCAACTAGCTACATTTAATCATGATAGATCAGATTCTATGTATGAATCAACTAGCTACATTTAATCATGATAGATCAGATTCTATGTATGAATCAACTAGCTACATTTAATCATGATAGATCAGATTCTATGTATGAATCAACTAACTACATTTAATCATGATAGATCAGATTCTATGTATGAATCAACTAACTACATTTAATCATGATGGAGCAGATTCTATGTATGAAACAACTAACTACATTTAATCATGATAGAGCAGATTCTATGTATGAATCAACTAACTACATTTAAAACCTGTTGGGGATCGTGAGTCCCAATTGGGAACTTTCCCTCCCACGTTCAGCTGGAATGTGGCGCATGGAACGCAAAAAATATTCTTAAAAATATTTAACCTCCACACATTAACAAGTCCAATAGCTCAAATGAAAGATAAACACCTTGTTTATCTACCCAGCAAGTCAGATTTCTAAAATGTTTTACGGCGAAAACATAGCACATATTTATGTCAAACCACCACCGAAGACACAGCTAATTTACATAGCCAAGTTGAACAAAATATGCAATCAACAAACGCAGGAAAAATAATTCACTAACCTTTTGAAATCTTCATCAGATGACAGTAATATAACATGTTACACAGTATATTTATGTTTTTTTCAATAATATGCTATATATATCCATAAATCTCTGTTTACAATGACGCATTGTTCAAAAAAATGCTACTCAAATGTCCTGAGAAATGACGATAGCTCCGGCAGATAACGTCAGATAACAAGCAATACACATCATAAACTTTGACTAAATATGCATGTTCTACATATATATAGAAAGATACACTTCTTCTAAATGCAATCGCTGTGTTACATTTATTTTTAACGTTACAGAATTGGTTCACTAGGCTATAATATGAGTCGGCGCTCAGAAATTAGCATTATGGCTCCTCTATCTTGGAGTCCACAGAAACCCAAATTTACCACATAAATATTCCCTTACCTTTGCTGTTCTTCCGTCAGAAGACCTGGAAGGAATTATACTTACCAAAAACAGCGTTTAGTTTTGAAGTCTGTGTCTTTCGGTTATCAAACACCACATATTTTGGTTGAAATGCAGCCAAAAGTCAAGTGGATCCGCACCAAAACGTCGAAATTACATGTTATATGTCGACTAAACTTGTCAAACTATGTTCAGAATCAAGCTTTAGCATGTTATAAAGGTGCACAACAATCCTGAGGACGAACAGAAACACATGCATCGTTTAATCAATCTTGGAAAAAAGACATCACCCGAGCAGAGCGCGCATGAGAGTAACCTGTTTTTTCGCGTGAACGAAAGGTTTCGGCCCGCCAAAACTCTCGTGAGCACACAGACATCGCGCTGAAGACATACAAACTGTTCCCAGGTCTGTAGGTGCTTGGGAATGGGTGGGTGCGATGACGTCAAAGTTGGGCCAACTTTTATGATGACAAGAGAGAGTTTGGGAGAATGACTGCCCTGAGAGTTCTGCTTTACATACAGACATAATTTAAACGGTTTTAGAAGCTTTAGAGTGTTTTCTATATATATGCATATATTAGCAATTTTTGATAGATTTTATTTCTGTTTAATATGGGCACGCAATTCCTCCAAAGGGGGCAGCAGACAGCCCTATCTTTAACAGGTTTTAATCATGATGGAGCAGATTCTATGTATGAATCAACTAACTACATTTAATCATGATGGAGCAGATTCTATGTATGAATCAACTAACTACATTTAATCATGATAGAGCAGATTCTATGTAAGAATCAACTAACTACATTTAATCATGATAGATCAGATTCTATGTATGAAACAACTAACTACATTTAATCATGATGGAGCAGATTCTATGTATGAATCAACTGACTACATTTAATCATGATAGAGCAGATTCTATGTATGAATCAACTAACTATATTTAATCATGATGGAGCAGATTCTATGTATGAATCAACTAACTACATTTAATCATGATGGAGCAGATTCTATGTATGAATCAACTAACTACATTTAATCATGATAGAGCAGATTCTATGCATGAATCAACTAACTACATTTAATCATGATAGAGCAGATTCTATGTATGAATCAACTAACTACATTTAATCATGATAGATCAGATTCTATGTATGAAACAACTAACTACATTTAATCATGATAGATCGAATCCCCAAGGTAAAATCTGTCATTCTGCCCCTGAACAAGGCAGTTAACAAAACTGAATCAGTGGGTTTTGTCCAACATGTCTCTGGTCCCACTCACTGTCACAGTCATACTCTGGACCTAGTTTTGTCCCGTGGAATAAATGTTGTGAATCTTAATGTTTTTCCTCATAATCCTGGACTATCAGACCACCATTTAATTACGTTTGCAATTGCAACAAATTAACTGCTCAGACCCCAACCAAGGAACATCAAAAGTCGTGCTATAAATTCAAAGACAACACAAAGATTCCTTGATGTCCTTCCAGATTCCTTCTGTCTACCCAAGGATGCCAGAGGATAAAAATCAGTTAACCACCTAACTGAGGAACTCAATTTAACCTTGCGCAATACCCTAGATGCAGTTGCACCGCTAAAAACTAAAAACATTTCTCATAAGAATCTAGCTCCCTGGTACACAGAAAATACCCGAGCTCTGAAGCAAGCATCCAGAAAATTGGAACGGAAATGGCGCCCCACCAAAATGGAAGTCTTCCGACTAGCTTGGAAAGACAGTACCGTGCAGTACCGAAGAGCCCTCACTGCTGCTCGATCATCCTATTTTTCTAACTTAATTGAGGAAAATAAGAACAATCAGAAATTCCTTTTTGATACTGTCACAAGCTAACTAAAAAGCAGCATTCCCCAAGAGAGGATGGCTTTCACTTTAGCAGTGATAAATTCATGAACTTCTTTGAGGAAAAGATCATGATTATTAGAAAGCAAATTACGGACTCCTCTTTAAATCTGCATATTCCTTCAAAGCTCAGTTGTCCTGAGTCTGCACAACTCTGCCAGGTCCTAGGATCAAGAGAGACGCTCAAGTGTTTTTTAGTACTATATCTCTTGACACAATGATGAAAATAATCATGGCCTCTAAACCTTCAAGCTGCATACTGGACCCTATTCCAACTAAACTACTAAAAGAGCTGCTTCCTGTGCTTGGCCCTCCTATGTTGAACATAATAAACGGCTCTCTATCCACCGGATGTGTACCAAACTCACTAAAAGTGACCCAGAAAATATAAAAAACTTTAGAATCTTCCATTCTTCTCAAACATTTTTGAAAAGGCTGTTGCGCAGCAACTCACTGCCTTCCTGAAGACAAACAATGTATACGAAATGCTGCAGTCTGGTTTTAGACCCCATAATAGCACTGAGACTGCACTTTTGAAGGTGGTAAAATACCTTTTAAGGGCATCAGACCGAGGCTCTATATCTGTCCTCGTGCTCCTAGACCTTAGTGCTGCTTTTGATACCATCGATCACCACATTCCTTCGGAGAGATTGGAAACCCAAATTGGTCTACACGGACAAGTTCTGGCCTGGTTTAGATCTTATCTGTCGGAAAGATATCTGTTTGTCTCTGTGAATGGTTTGTCCTCTGACAAATCAACTGCAAATTTCGGTGTTCCTCAAGGTTCCGTTTTAGGACCACTATTGTTTTCACTATATATTTTACCTCTTGGGGATGTCATTCGAAAACATAATGTTAACTTTCACTGCTATGCGGATGACACACAGCTGTACATTTCAATGAAACATGGTGAAGCCCCAAAATTGCCCTCGCTAGAAGCATGTGTTTCAGACATAAGGAAGTGGATGGCTGCAAACTTTCTACTTTTAAACTCGGACAAAACAGAGATGCTTGTTCTAGGTCCCAAGAAACAAAGAGATCTTCTGTTGAATCTGACAATTAATCTTAATGGTTGTACAGTCGTCTCAAATAAAACTGTGAAGGACCTCGGCATTACTCTGGACCCTGATCTCTCTTTTGAAGAACATATCAAGATCATTTCGAGTACAGCTTTTTTCCATTTACGTAACATTGCAAAAATCAGAAACTTTCAGTCCAAAAATGATACAGAAAAATTAATCCATGCTTTTGTCACTTCTAGGTTAGACTACTGCAATGCTCTACTTTCCGGGCTACCCGGATAAAGCACTAAATGAACTTCAGTTAGTGCTAAATACGGCTGCTAGAATCCTGACTAGAACCAAAAAAATGTATCATATTACTCCAGTGGTAGCCTCCCTACACTGGCTTCCTGTCAAAGTAAGGGCTGATTTCAAGGTTTTACTGCTAACCTACAACGCATTACATGGGCTTGCTCCTACCTATCTCTCTGATTTGGTCCTGCCGTACATACCTACACGTAGGCTACGGTCACAAGACGCAGGCCTCCTAATTGTCCCTAGAATTTCTAAGCAAACAGCTGGAGGCAGGGCTTTCTCCTATAGAGCTCCATTTTTATGGAACGGTCTGCCTACCCATGTCAGAGACGCAAACTCGGTCTCAACCTTTAAGTCCTTACTGAAGACTCATCTCTTCAGTGGGTCATATGATTGAGTGTAGTCTGGCCCAGAAGTGGGAAGGTGAACGGAAAGGCTCTGGAGCAACGGACCGCCCTTGCTGTCTCTGCCTGGCCGGTTCCCCTCTTTCCACTGGGATTCTCTGCCTCTAAACCTATTACAGGGGCTGAGTCACTGGCTTACTGGGGCTCTCTCATACTGTCCCTGGAGGGGGTGCGTCACCTGAGTGGGTTGATTCACTGATGTGGTCATCCTGTCTGGGTTGGCGCTCCCTTCCCCCCCTTGGGTTGTGCCGTGGCGGAGATCTTTGTGGGCTATACTCAGCCTTGTTTCAGGATGGTAAGTTGGTGGTTGAAGATATCCCTCTAGTGGTGTGGGGGCTGTGCTTTGGCAAAGTGGGTGGGGTTATATCCTTCCTGTTTGGCCCTGTCCAGGGGTGTCCTCGGATGGGGCCACAGTGTCTCCTGACCCCTCCTGTCTCAGCCTCCAGTATTTATGCTGCAGTAGTTTATGTGTCGGGGGGCTAGGGTCAGTTTGTTATATCTCGAGTACTTCTCCTGTCCTATTCGGTGTCCTGTGTGAATTTAAGTGTGCTCTCTCTCTAATTCTCTCTTTCTCTCTTTCACTCTCTCGGAGGACCTGAGCCCTAGGACCATGCCTCAGGACTACCTGACATGATGACTCCTTGCTGTCCCCTGTCCACCTGGCCGTGCTGCTGCTCCAGTTTCAACTGTTCTGCCTTATTATTCGACCATGCTGGTCATTTATGAACATTTGAACATCTTGGCCATGTTCTGTTATAATCTCCACCCGACACAGCCAGAAGAGGACTGGCCACCCCACATAGCCTGGTTCCTCTCTAGGTTTCTTCCTAGGTTTTGGCCTTTCTAGGGAGTTTTTCCTAGCTACCGTGCTTCTACACCTGCATTGCTTGCTGTTTGGGGTTTTAGGCTGGGTTTCTGTACAGCACTTTGAGATATCAGCTGATGTACGAAGGGCTATATAAATAAATTTGATTTGATTTTAGTTAACTCACTGTTCCCTGATAGGCTGTCATTGTAAAAATAATTGGTTCTTAACTGACTTGCCTAGTTAAATAAAAGCTAAATAAAATACTACAAGTACAGGACTTTGTAACATCACACTGAATTTTTGATATTCAAGCTGGATATTCTCTGTCTGTGATGAGGTCAGTACACACTGTACCAAGATTCTCTGTCACTCTGTGAGGTCACCGTCTCCAGTTGTAATGGATTTATCCAGTGTATTGTCAACAATCACATCAATGCAGAGACCAAATCACAACGCATGGTGTCTCATTGTCAGTCTAATTTACTAACTTCCGCTTTCTGTGAATTCCTCTATCATTATTTTTTTTTAAATCAACCAAGTTTTATCATTGCAGTTATATTCTTCTCTAGAAAAAATGTGAATGATGCTGCTTTTGTGTGTATATGTGTGTTATATGTGTGGGTGTGACATCTCAGGTATTGGTGAGAAGAAGGGGATCGCTGCAGCATCACTAGTTGGCATCATTGTGGGCATTGTTACGGGTGGATTATTCTTAGTTGGTGTAGGATGCATCATATCAACCAGAAGACACCGATCCCCTAAAGAAAAACTGTCACTGAAGGTTCCCTCTACATCATTAATCTATGTGTAAACAACCGTAGAGTCTATTGATGCACCGGTGCATAAATGTAAGTAGCATAATAATAATATCCACATCAAAATCTGTCAAAACTAGAGATATGTTTTTTTTGTTGCACAGGCTGCATCTCAATTTGTGCCTACCCCCCAAAAAAGAGTTAAATGTGTACAAGATTTCTTGTATCTCCTAGATAAATGACAGTCACTTCAAAACCTTACTCCTGTTTATGAATGTGCTTTTCAATGCGTTTCTATGGGAATTGGGACTAAAGACCAAATTCAATAATTTATCATAACATGTATAAATATTTGTTTTCGATACCTAAACGGGTCCTAAAAATCCAAATCAAATAGCTCCTGTAAATGATGCATGTTATGACCATGTTAAAGCAATTCCCCCACCGCCCAAACTTTTAGACTCTTAGAATTTTAAACATTTTAAATAATGACCATTTGCTTGTTATGATTACCCATCTCCGAACAGTCCGTTGTTCCAGAAGTTGACAACCCAGTGAACGCTATACCAGGAAGACCAGAACCACAGAACACCCCTTGATCTGAGGTGACATCTATCTACATTTCTGCAAGGAGACCAGGAGGAGTACCAGCATCAGCAGAAGGAGAAGAGGGCCATCCAGGGGACAAAGAGGCCACTTCACCAGAAGAGAGGATAGAACCACAGTCCCCCCCACAGGCAGAAACAGTCTACAGCACCCTACAGATACCAGTTGCAGCACAGCGCCACCCAGTGGGAAAAGGAAATAATCTAAATAAACCAGACATGGTGTACTGCACAAAAGGAGATAAACTACCCTACTAAACTACCCCTGCATCCCTCTCAAAGACCCCTGATGTTACATTGACTAAGACTTGACCCATAGACTCAGATACTGAACAGCAAACACAGGGGAAGTTACAAAGAAGAGAATTGTGATAATTTAATGTTTATTTTGTTTTGGTCTAATTTCATCCATATTTGAAGTGGCAATTTGCGATTGCTACATACTTTTAAATGAGTGGTATATAACTATTGATTCATGTAGAATACAACATATGCTTGTTTAACTCCATTGTTTGTAAACATTGCAATTGTAAAAAACAAAATGGCGGCAGGGTGCCCACATGATTATTATTTGAACAGCAGATATCCCCTTTAGCGGTAGAGCGTTTTGCATACTGTCTTATTTTCTGGAAATGAATGTGAAAACATGCAGATGAATACAGTAGCACTGTACATGCTGGAAATGTGTAAACAAAACAGCTGAATTGAAAATGGGAAACCCATCCAATCAATCAAATTGACCAATCAATAAGTAAATACATAAACCAATCATTCAATGAATAAATCAATCAAGCAACAACCTACCTAGTACGTAATAATGTTTCTTCTTTTTATACATACTGTATGTCTAATTATTAATACGCAGACAATTCATGTTTACAAATATAACTATAAAACGTATCTGCCGCTTCCAGCTGCTTATGTGGAGGAACTACAGAGATTTGGCAGTCAATTATGGCTAAAAGCAAAAGCGTTTGACCTGTGGAAAATAGCTCAAATGTGGCTGCAGTTCTGGAAACCCAATTTGCCATGGCTTTGTCTGGTATAGCCAGAGATGGATATAGTGGTTCCTCCTTTAAAGGTTGTGTCATACTGCGACACACCTTGCGGGTTGCTGCAGCATTCTGTGGAACGTTGACTATTTGTCAGCCATTTTATCTGTTAATTAATGCTAAAGTAACAGTGTAGCTTCCTACCCTCTCCTCGCTGGGCTTGTAACAGGGACGCTCTGCACACATCAACAACTGCCTCCAACGAAGCATCGTTACCCATCTCTCCACAAAAGAAACAACTAGTTCAAGGTCTCAGAGCGAGTGACGTCACTGATTGAAGCACTATTAGCGCGCACCCCGCTAACTGGCTAGCAATTTCACACCGGTTACACTAGTTTGACCACCAGAGGGCATCTTTGAGAAGCATTTGATAGTATTCCATATTGGCATTACCGGAGAATTTAAAACCTTATTTGTAATAACATAGTATATGGGATTGATTTTAAGAAATGTGGCTTAATTAATTTGATTGAGCCCTAGGACCTAGGACCATGTCCCAGGACTACCTGACATGATGACTCCTTGCCGTCCCCAGTCCACCTGGCCATGCTGCTGCTCCAGTTTCAACTGTTCTGCCTTACTATTATTCGACCATGCTGGTCATTTATGAACATTTGAACATCTTGGCCATGTTCCGTTATAATCTCCACCCGGCACAGCCAGAAGAGGACTGGCCACCCCACATATGCTCTCTCTAATTCTCTCTTTCTTTCTCTCTCTCTGAGGACCTGAGCCCTAGGACCGTGCCCCAGGACTACCTGACATGATGACTCCTTCCTGTCCCCAGTCCACCTGACTATGCTGCTGCTCCAGTTTCAACTGTTCTGCCTTACTATTATTCGACCATGCTGGTCATTTATGAACATTTGAACATCTTGGCCATGTTCTGTTATAATCTCCACCCGGCACAGCCAGAAGAGGACTGGCCACCCCACATAGCCTGGTTCCTCTCTAGGTTTCTGCCTAGGTTTTGGCCTTTCTAGGGAGTTTTTCCTAGCCACCGTGTTTCTACACCTGCATTGCTTGCTGTTTGGGGTTTTAGGCTGGGTTTCTGTACAGCACTTTGAGATATCAGCTGATGTACGAAGTGCTATATAAATAAATTTGATTTGATTCATATTATGGTGTTTCTATTCAGAGAAAAATCTAATTTAAAACCTCGGGGTTTCCGTTAAATTGTTTGGCTTCATTAGACAACTTTGTTCCAATATTTTTGTAAAGCAGTGATATTTATTCCCCCCGTAGTAAAGTAGAGGGATTTGTCAGAAGAACTGTAGTTCAGAGATCATCGTCAGGACAGAATGGAGTCCACCTTGCTCTGTGTGTTACTCTGTAAGTACTGAGTGAGTGTGTTTGTGTATGAACACTAATTACCTGATTTACTACACCTTTGATGGAAAAAAGGAATAAGACAATAATATAAATTCTGAAAGTTTCAATGCTTTAGATTGTTTGTTTTTGTCCTTAATTGATTAAACAGGGCATACGATTATTAGTAAATGGTACTCAAGTGGGATTGCAGGACATGGTAAATCAGGGACCATTTAAAGCTGCAGTCTGTAATTGACACTACCACAAAACGGCCACCCTGCCACTTGTTGTGGTATACAGCTGAGGAATGTTGCTAGGGGAATTCATTCATGTACATTGTTTGTTTACACTGACATTGTTAACATAATAACAGTATAACAGTATATTTTGTGTTATGTTTTGTGTTTATTTAGCGCTTTTTAACCAACTGAGGTACTCAAAGCGCTTTACATAGTAGGGGGAAACTCACCTCTTCCACCAGCAATGTGTTGCACCCACCTGGATGATGAAAGACAACCATTTGTGTGTCAGAACTCTCACCACACATCAACTATTAGGTGGGGAGGTGAGGAGAGAGTGCCTTCAGAAAGTATCCATACCTGTTGACTAATTTCACATTTTGTTGTGTTTACAGCCTGAATTCAAGATGTATTAAAATATGTATTTTTCTCACCCATCTACACACAATACCCATAATGACAAAGTGAAAACGTTTTTAGAAATGTTTGCAAATGTATTGAAAATTAAAAGCATTCACACCCCTGAGTCACTACTTTATAGAAACAACTTTGATAGCGATAACAGCTGTGAGTTTTTCTGGTTAAGTCTCTAAGAGCTTTCCACACCTGGACTGTGCAATATTTGCCCATTATTATTTTTTTAAATGATTCAAGCTCTGTCAAATTGGTTGTTGATCATTGCTAGACAACCATTTTCAGGTCTTGCCATTTATTTTCAGTAGAGTTAAGTCAAAACTGTATATCTGCCACTCAAGAACATTGACTATCTTCGTGGTAAGCAACTCCATTGTAGATTTGGCCATGTGTTTTAGGTTATTGTCCTGCTGGAAGGTGAATTTATCTCCCAGTGTCTGGTGGAAAGCAGACAACCAGGTTTTCTCTAGGATTTTGTCTGTGCTTAGCTCGGTTTTTTTTTATCCTGAAAAAATCCCCAGTCCTCGATTGCAAGCATACCCATAACATGATGCTGTCACCACCTGAAAATATGAAGAGTGGTACTCATTATTAACATACTGTATTATATTTGCTTCAACCATAACACTCTGTATTCAATACAAAAAGTGTATTGCTTTGCGATACTTCAGTGCGTTGCTGCAAACAGGATGCATGTTTTGGAATATTTGTATTCTGTACAAGCTTCCTTCTTTTCACTCTGTCAATTAGGTTAGTATTGTGGAGTAACTACAATGTTGTTGATCGATCCTCAGTTTTCTCCTATCACAGCCATTTAACGCCAACTGTTTTAAAAAGTCTCCATTGGCCTCATGGTGAAATCCCTGAGAAGTTTCCTTCCTCTCTGGCAGTTAGTGAGGAAGGACACTGTGACACACATAAACGTAGTGGGTGCGGAGTCAGGTGCAGGATGCAGAAAGTACTGAGTAGTGCTTTATTTAGGCATGGGGAAAATCGTGCGCGCCAGGGCGCAACAAACACGATACCCAATTCCAGGACCTAACAAGTCCAGAGGTAAAACCCCAAAACGATTCACACTACCAATACACTACCACACACAAACACAGTGGGAAAAATAAGCCCGCACAAAGAGCAGGCGGGCCGACCAGCTTAAATAGCCCATCTAAACGTAAACAAGAAACAGGTGTAACTAATTAGACAAAACCAACAGAAAAGGGATCGGTGGCAGCGAGTAGACCGGTGACGACGACAGCCAAGCACCCCCGAACAGAAAGAGGAGCCACCTTTGGTAGGAGTCGTGACAGACACCTGAATGATTCTAGTGACTGGGAGTATTGATACACCATCCAAGGTGTAGTTACCAACTTCACCAAGCTCAAACAGATACTAAAGTCTGCTTCTTTTTATTTTGCCTACCAATGGGTGCCCCTCTTTAAGATGCATTGGAAACCTGGTCTTTCAGGTGGAATCTGTGTTTGAAATTCACTTCTCAATTGAGGGACCTTGGAGATAATTGTTTATCGGGGTACAGAGATGAGGTAGTCATTCACAAATCATGTTAAAAACTATCATTGTACACAGAGTGAGTCCATGCAATTTATTACGTGACTTGTTAAACACAATTCACTCCTGAACTTATTAAGCTTGCAATAACAAAGGGGTTGACTCAAGAAATGTCTGCTTTCCATTTTATATTAATTTGTAAACATTTTGAAAAACATAATTCCATTTTACATTATGGGGTATTGTGTTTAGGCCAGTGACAAAGTGACAAAGCATCTCAATGTAATCAAATTGAAATTCAGGCTGTAACACAACAACATGTGGAAAAGTCAAGGGGGTGTGAATACTTTCTGAAGACACTGTATTATGCCAACTAGTAATGAGGGGGATGATTAGGTGGATGTGATGGAAGGGGGCCAGGTTGGGAATGTTGCCATGACACCAGGGTTAACATCCCTAGTCTTACAACAAGTGCCATGGGATTTTTAATAACCACAGAGAGTCAGGACAACCATTTAACTTCATATCAATAAGACAGCACCCTAAGCAGGGTAATGTCACCTAGACTCCCCTGGTATCTCCGTAAACCAGAGGGAAGAGTTACCCCCACTGACCCTCCAAAACCACTTCCAGCAGTGTCCCATCCAGAGACAGACCAGGCCCGACCCTGCTCAGCTTCAGAGGCAAGCCAGCAGTGGGATTAAGGGTGGTTTGCTGCTGGCATGTGACGACATGTAAAAGCGACATGTGATAACATTAAACTACACATGTGAAACTATTTTAGCATGTGAAAACATGATCTCATGAAATAAATGTGACAACATGGGGATACAACATTTCAATGTGATACCATGAAACTACATGTGAAAACATTTTCACAACTAAAACAGCATATTTTGATTTTCAAATGTGATTTTTTTTTCAAGTGTGAAAATGCAATTCTATTTTCACGTGAGGTGGAACCGTGATTTTTGTGAAAAGGTAGTGTTAACGTGCATTTAATACATGTGAACATATGGGTTCATGATGTGAAAATGTCAGCTTAACATGTGAAAACAGCTATTTCACATGTGAAAATGTGATTTTCATGTGAAATCGCACATTTCACATGAGTCTTTTTTGCAAGGTATGTAATTAGATGGTGTATGAGTTTTAAGGTGACTGACATGCTGTACATTTGAAATGATCACTTCAATATGACCCTGCCTGGGATTTGAAACTCAAAACCTCTAAATTTGGGGTACGCTGATCTTTCTGCTGCACTAACAAGTCTGTACAGTCGCATTCTCAGATGTCCCCCACAGGTGAATTACCTATACATCTACGCACTTTGCAAAATAATGACATCTGCACTTCTAGTTTAGTTATCAGTTAATCTGACAATTCGGTCATCATTGATTTCATTTACTGGATTCAGCAATTTGAGTGTTTTCTGTATAATTGTCTAATGTTGGTGGGGCATATTACTCTGTTTTAATGTTACTCCTGAATATCTGAATATAACTGAATAACTTAGCACTTAATGGTAGGCGAGTTCAGGACTTGTGAAGCGTCTGTTTCTCAAACTAGACACTAATGTACTTGTCCTCTTTCTCAGTTGTGCACTGGGGTCTCTCACTCCGCTTTCTATTCTGGTTAGGGCCAGTTTGCACTGTTCTGCGTTGTACGAGATCTTCAGTTTCTTGGCAATTTTTCGCATGGAATAGCCTTAAAATCCTTAAGAACTTTTAAATAGTATGCGCGAAACACCAGTCTTAACGTCAAAAGTGAAGAGGCAACTCTGGGATGCAGGCCTTCTAGGCAGAGTTCCTCTGTCCAGTGTCTGTGTTTTTTTATCTTTTATTTTTAATTGGCCAGTCTGAGATATGTTTTTTTTTCTTTGCAACTCTATGATTTCTTTTTGATGTCACTTCGATTTTAAGCCTTGAGGCAATTGAGACATGGATTGTTTATGTGTGCCATTCAGAGGATGAATGGGCAAGACAGGTTTTAAGTGTCTTTTAACAGGTTATGGTAGTACGTGCCAAGCACACTGGATTGTGTCAGGAAATGCAACGCTGCTGATTTTTGTATTGTTTGTGTTGACAATGGTCCACCACCCAATGGTCCACCACCCAATGGTCCACCACCCAATGGTCCACCACCCAATGGTCCACCACCCAATGGTCCACCACCCAAAGGACGTCCAGCCAACTTGACACAACTTTGGGAAGCTTTGTAGTCAACATGGGCCAACATCCCTGTGGAACGCTTTCGACACCTTGTAGAGTCCACACCCTGATGAATTGAGGCTGTTCTGAGGGCAAAAGGGGGGGTGGGGGGGGGTGCAACTCCAGTGCTTGGTATATTCATTGTATGGCTAGTACTCTCCATGAATCCAAATTAGACATTACAGATCGGTTTCCTGGACACATATTAATCCCTAGTCCTGGACTAAGAAACACTTTGAATGGAGAATCTCTCTTGAATATGCTTCTTAGTCCAGGACTAGGTTTAATCTGTGTCTGGGAAACTGGTCCTTTATACTGCCCTACAATGCAGTACCTTGTGCTGGTTACTAATTCAATACATTCAATTTGGCAGCACTATGAAGTGGCTGCAGGTCTCTCACAGGCTGCACGACTCTCACAGATTCTCCGACATGGTTGGTCACATGAAAAGTCAAACCAGCATTTGATCCGACTGGAACATCTTTGACCGATTCGGGCACAGTCTTCACCTGGCTCCCAGTTATTTGGTTCTGGACGGTTTGAAAATGTTTCAGTGTTTGGGTCCCAGAACCTACAACAGGGAGGAGGGACACCATTACTCCATACTGTACAGTACCTTGCAAAAGTATTTATCCGCCTTGGCGGTTTTCCCATTTTGTTGTCATTTAAATAGATTTCTATTTGGATTTCATATAATAGACATACAAAAAATAGTCCAAATTGGTGAAGTGAAAACAATTATTTGTTAAAAAAAATAAAGAACCTGGAAAAGCGGTGCGTGTGTGCATATGTATTCACCCCTATGAAGCCCCTAAATAAGATCTGGTGCAATCAATTACGTTCAGAAGTCACATAACTAGTTAAATAAAGTCCACCTGTGTGCAATCTAAGTGTCACATGGTCTCAGTATATATATATAAACCTGTTCTGAAAGAGTCCCAGAGTCTGCAACACCACTAAGCAAGGGGCACCACCAAGCAAGGAGCACCTTGAAGACCATGGAGCTCTCCAAACAGGTCAGGGACAAAGTTGTGGAGAACTACAGATCAGGGTTGGGTTATAAAAAAACATCTGAAATTATTATTATTTATTAAACAATGGAAAGAATATGGCACAATAACAAACCTGCCAAGAAAGGGCTGCCCACCAAAACTCATGGACCAGGCATTAATCAGAGAGGCAACAAAGAGACCAAAGATAACCCTGAAGGAGCTGCAATGCTCCACAGCGGAGATTTGAGTATCTCTCCATAGGACCACTTTAAGCTGTATACTCCACAGACCTGGGCTTTACGGAAGAGTGGTCAGAAAAAAGCCATTGCTTAAAGAAATAAATAAGCAAACACGTTTGGTGTTCACCAAAAGGCATGTGGGAGACTCCCCAAACATATGGAAGAAGGTACTCTGTCCAGATGAGACAAAAATGTTGCTTTTTGGCAATTAAGGAAAACGCTATGTCTGGGAGAACCACAACACCTCGCATCACCCAGAGACACCATCCCCACAGTGAAGCATGGTGGTGGCAACATCATGCTGTGGGGATGTTTTTCATCTACAGGGACAGGGAAACTGGACAGAATTGAAGGAATGATGGAGTGCGCTAAATACAGGGAAATTGAGGGAAACCTGTTTCAGTCTTCCAGAGATTTGAGACTGGAAGTTCACCTTCCAGCAGGACAATGACCCTAAGCATACTGCTAAAGCAACTCTCAAGTGGTTTAAGGGGAAACATTTTAATGTCTTGGAATGGCCTAGTCAAAGCCCAGACCTCAATCCAATTGAGAATCTGTGGTATGACTTAAAGATTGCTGTACACCAGCGGAACCCATCCAATTTGAAGGAGCTGAAGCAGTTTTGCCTTGAAGAATGGGCAAAAATCCTAGTGGCTAGATGTGCCAAGTTTATAGAGACATACCTCACAAGAATTGAAGCCTTAATTGCTGCAAAAGGTGGCTCTACAAAGTATTGACTTTGGGGGGGTGAATAGTTATGCACGCTCAAGTTTAGTGTTCTGTGTTACTTCTTGTTTGTTTCACAATAAAATATAATTTGCATCTTCAAAGTGGTAGGCATGTTGTGTAAATCAAATGATACAAACTCCCCAAAAATATATTTTAATTCTAGGTTGTAATGCAACAAAATAGGAAAAATGACAAGGGGAGTGATAGTTTCGCAAGCTACTGTATGTGTCCACAGAAGGAAACACATATAGACTATTATTCTATGGTTACGTGGGAATGTGTTATTGTGTACTTGAGTGTACAAATGTGTGTAGATGTGTGTGTGCGTGTTGTAAGTGTTATGTTGTATGGCCTTACTTGATGCTGTCATCAAGAGTTGTATTGTCCATCCAGACCCACACTCCCTCTTGCTTCTTGTCTGTCAGTCCAATCCAGGGGCTGTTATCAAAATCAGTGCTTCTCACAAATCTTTTGATTATAAACTCCTATGAAGGAGACAACTTATGTCAGTCAAACAATAGACTGAGATGTTGCAGAGAAAGACACCAGTAGAATATCTTTCAAATATTAGATCTAGATAATTAAAACTACAGCTGGATCTTGAACTCAAATTTTAAAGGGGAATGGAAACACTTTAGAACACCAGCTAACTGTAAATCTCCATATTTGCAAGTCTGCTTAATCTGTAGGCTTATTTATCACACAAAGCCGTGTCCTAACCTGAAGTCTGCACTTTATTTGAGAGTCATGTAGCAATTCATTACTGCACCTCCAATCTTACCTGCTCCTGTTGACTCTCTACAATGACCAGGTGTCCTCCGTCACGGATGCAGGCATGCTGACTCTGTTCCCAGGTCAGTTTGCCTATAGAGAAGTAGTAGCATGATCCATTGTAGAACTCCCAGCCAGGAGAACATGATTTTGTATCAGCATTACATTCCTTCTGATTCCCTAGAAGAGAAAAGAGATAACAGAATTGAAATGTGATAACTTTCATTTATATATCTTGTGATGTTCTTATTAAATGTGTGTGTGCCCCTTTAAGAGAGCACAAGAGTTGTGAGCTAAGGGAGAGTTAACCAAATGAGAAAGGAGATAACTGGAAAGAGAATCAATGACATTCTGCGTTTACACAGACAGCCCAATTCTTATCTTTTGCCCAATTATTGGTATTTTGAGCAATCAGGTCTTTGACAGTAATTTAGCTAAATATCAGAATTGGGCTGCCTGTATAAACATGGCCTGAGAGACAGAACGTGAATAAATGAACCCAGAGTTCACATATTCCACTGGAATCCCCTCTTTCACACAGGCTGTATTTACACAGACAGCACATTTCTGATCTTCTGCCCAATTATCAGCAAAAGAGCTGATCTGTTTGGTCAAAAGCAGTGGTAGCTGCTGAGGGGAGGATGGCTCATAATAATGGCCTACAAGGAGTAAATAGAATGGCATCAAACGGCATCAAACAATTAGATCTGACTCTGAGTCACATCTGGCTTCAAAAAGTCAAAACTCTTGCAGTAGTTCAATGCTATTCCATGAATCCATGATTCATTCTATTCTATGATTACATTTTTATTTTTATGTGTAAATCTCATCGGTAGCTGTAATCCATCTCGTCACAACCACAGTACACGGGAATGATTGAACTGACCTTGGATGGTTGCCAGGAGATCTTTGACCCTAGTCAGGTTGGTCTCACAGTCACGAAGACCTGAGGAGAACATCTCTTCCTGGACTAAGAACAGAAGAGATTCACATTAAATTAGAAGACAGTGTATTACTGTTGAATTATGGCCATATTACAAAGGAATGTAAATGGCAAACACAACATTTGAAGTACAAAATTACTTTCCAAGGCACTTCACCAAACTCATATGACTAACTCATTAGGGTCAGGACTTTTTCCTGGTCAAGAAAAAAAACCTGTCCTTCCTCATATACAGTACAATAATAACATATACAATATTCAAACAACATGTTTTGGGGAACAATACTACTGCAGTGTAAATCCTAATCTTGATAACATGGAAATGTATATTGAAATGAGAAGTTTGAGTTAAAACTTCCCATTTAACACTTCACATTAGTTTATCAACTGAAATCCAATGTTATTTGTCACATGCGCCGAATACAACTGGTGAAAACTTTACCATAAAATGCTTGTAGGAGCCCTTCCCTGAAATGCAGAGTTTAAATAGTAGCACAAGAGGAATAAAATAAAATACACAAGAATGGAGCTATATACAAGGAGTACCAGTACCAGATCAATGTGAGGCTATATACAAGGAGTACCAGATCAATGTGAGGCTATATACAAGGAGTACCAGTACCAGATCAATGTGAGGCTATATACAGGGAGTACCAGTACCAGATCAATGTGAGGCTATATACAAGGAGTACCAGATCAATGTGAGGCTATATACAAGGAGTACCAGTACCAGATCAATGTGAGGCTATATACAAGGAGTACCAGATCAATGTGAGGCTATATACAAGGAGTACCAGTACCAGATCAATGTGAGGCTATATACAAGGAGTACCAGTTCCAGATCAATGTGAGGCTATATACAGTATATATAGGGAGTACCAGTACCAGATCAATGTGAAGCTATATACAAGGAGTACCAGTACCAGATCAATGTGAGGCTATATACAGTATATACAGGGAGTACCAGATCAATGTGAGGCTATATACAGTATATACAGGGAGTACCAGTACCAGATCAATGTGAGGCTATATACAGGGAGTACCAGTACTAGATCAATGTGAGGCTATATACAGGGAGTACCAGTACCAGATCAATGTGAGGCTATATACAGGGAGTACCAGTACCAGATCAATGTGAGGCTATATACAAGGAGTACCAGATCAATGTGAGGCTATATACAGGGAGTACCAGTACCAGATCAATGTGAGGCTATATACAGGGAGTACCAGTACCAGATCAATGTGAGGCTATATACAGGGAGTACCAGTACCAGATCAATGTGAGGCTATATACAGGGAGTACCAGTACCAGATCAATGTGAGGCTATATACAGGGAGTACCAGTACCAGATCAATGTGAGGCTATATACAGGGAGTACCAGTACCAGATCAATGTGAGGCTATATACAAGGAGTACCAGTACCAGATCAATGTGAGGCTATATACAGGGAGTACCAGTACCAGATCAATGTGAGGCTATATACAGGGAGTACCAGTACCAGATCAATGTGAGGCTATATACAAGGAGTACCAGATCAATGTGAGGCTATATACAGGGAGTACCAGTACCAGATCAATGTGAGGCTATATACAGGGAGTACCAGTACCAGATCAATGTGAGGCTATATACAGGGAGTACCAGTACCAGATCAATGTGAGGCTATATACAGGGAGTACCAGTACCAGATCAATGTGAGGCTATATACAGGGAGTACCAGTACCAGATCAATGTGCAGAGGTATTTGAGGTAGATAGGAAGGCAGGGTAAAGTGACTAGGCATCGGGATAGATCATAATAAGAATTAAATAAAGGACAACAGTAGCAAATTATGAGAATACAAGTGTGCGTGTGTGCGTGTGCGTGTGCGTGTGTGTGTGTGTGTAGCATATGTGAATGTGTGTGGGTTTTGTGTAGGAGTGTCAATGTAGTATGTGTGAGTGTGTGTATATGGTTGTATATATATAGTCTGGTGAGTGTGCGTAGGGTTAGTGCAAGATATAGTCAGTGCAGATAGTTTTGGGTACCATTAAGTGATTATTTAGCAGTCAGACTATTTAGCAGTCTTATGGTCGATGCCCCGGTACCGTTTGGTAGATTGTAGGAGATAGAACATGGCTTGGGTAACTGGAGTCTTTGGCATTTTTCGGGGACATTCTCTGACCGCATGATATAAAGGTCCTGGATGGCAGGGAGCTCCGCCCCAATGATGTACTGGGCTGTCCGCAACACCCTCCGTAGCACTTTGCGGTCAAGGTTGGTGCATTTGCCATGCCAAGTGGTGATCCAGTAAGTCAATATGCTCTCTGGTGCAGCTGTAGAACTTTTCGAGGATCCGAGGGACCATGAAAAATCTTTTCAGACTCACGAGGGGGAAGAGGCGCTGCCTTGCCATCCTCACTACTGTGCTGAGGTGTGTGGACCATGTTAAATCCTTAGTGATGTGGACGCCAAGGAACTTGGAGCTCTCGACCAACTCCACAACAGCCCTGTCTCCCCTCTTTCTCCTATAGTCCACGATCAGCTCACTGGTCTTACGGATGTTGAGGGAGAGGTTGTTGTCCTGGCACCACACTGCCACATTTCTGACCTCCTCCCTGCTGACTTGTCACTTTCGGTGATCAGGCCTAGCACCGTCGTTTCATCAGCAAACTTGATGATGGTGTTGGAGTCAGTCTATCGCCTCCTTTGAATTCCATGCTGTCACAGTTACCAGCCCTTTCAAGCTTAACATCCTTATCATTTACCGCCCTCCAGGTTCCCTCAGAGAGTTCATCAATGAGCTTGATGTTTTGATAAGCTCCTTTCCTGAGGACGGCTCACCTCTCACAGTTCTGGGCGACTTTAACCTCCCCACGTCTACCTTTGACTCATCCCTCTCTGCCTCCTTCTTTCCACTCCTCTCCTCTTTTGACCTCACCCTCTCACCTTCCGCCCCTACTCACAAGGCAGGCAATACGCTCGACCTCATCTTTACTAGATGCTGTTCTTCCACTAACCTCATTGCAACTCCCCTCCAAGTCTCCGACCACTACCTTGTATCCTTTTCCCTCTCGCTCTCATCCAACACCTCCCACACTGCCCCTACTCGGATGGTATCGCGCCGTCCCAACCTTCGCTCTCTCTCCCCCGCTACTCTCTCCTCTTCCATCCTATCATCTCTTCCCTCTGCTCAAACCTTCTCCAACCTATCTCCTGATTCTGCCTCCTCAACCCTCCTCTCCTCCCTCTCTGCATCCTTTGACTCTCTATGTCCCCTATCCTCCAGGCCAGCTCGGTCCTCCCTTCCCGCTCCGTGGCTCGATGACTCATTGCGAGCTCACAGAACAGGGCTCCGGGCAGCCAAGCGGAAATGGAGGAAAACTCGCCTCCCTGCAGACCTGGCATCCTTTCACTCCCTCCTCTCTACATTTTCCTCCTCTGTCTCTGCTGCTAAAGCCACTTTCTACCACTCTAAATTCCAAGCATCTGCCTCTAACCCTAGGAAGCTCTTTGCCACCTTCTCCTCCCTCCTGAATCCTCCTCCCCCTCCTCCTCCCTCTCTGCAGATGACTTCGTCAACCATTTTGAAAAGAAGGTCGACGACATCCGATCCTCGTTTGCTAAGTCAAACGACACCGCTGGTTCTGCTCACACTGCCCTACCCTGTGCTCTGACCTCTTTCTCCCCTCTCTCTCCAGATGAAATCTCGCGTCTTGTGACGGCCGACCGCCCAACAACCTGCCCGCTTGACCCTATCCCCTCCTCTCTTCTCCAGACCATTTCCGGGAGACCTTCTCCCTTACCTCACCTCGCTCATCAACTCATCCCTGACCGCTGGCTACGTCCCTTCCGTCTTCAAGAGAGCGAGAGTTGCACCCCTTCTGAAAAAACCTACACTCGATCCCTCCGATGTCAACAATTACAGACCAGTATCCCTTCTTTCTTTTCTCTCCAAAACTCTTGAACGTGCCGTCCTTGGCCAGCTCTCCCGCTATCTCTCTCTGAATGACCTTCTTGATCCAAATCAGTCAGGTTTCAAGACTAGTCATTCAACTGAGACTGCTCTCCTCTGTATCACGGAGGCGCTCCGCACTGCTAAAGCTAACTCTCTCTCCTCTGCTCTCATCCTTCTAGATCTATCGGCTGCTTTCGATACTGTGAACCATCAGATCCTCCTCTCCACCCTCTCCGAGTTGGGCATCTCCGGCGCGGCCCACGCTTTGATTGCGTCCTACCTGACAGGTCGCTCCTACCAGGTGGCGTGGCGAGAATCTGTCTCCTCACCACGCGCTCTCACCACTGGTGTCCCCCAGGGCTCTGTTCTAGGCCCTCTCCTATTCTCGCTATACACCAAGTCACTTGGCTCTGTCATAACCTCACATGGTCTCTCCTATCATTGCTATGCAGACGACACACAATTAATCTTCTCCTTTCCCCCTTCTGATGACCAGGTGGCGAATCGCATCTCTGCATGTCTGGCAGACATATCAGTGTGGATGACAGATCACCACCTCAAGCTGAACCTCGGCAAGACGGAGCTGCTCTTCCTCCCGGGGAAGGACTGCCCGTTCCATGATCTCGCCATCACGGTTGACAACTCCATTGTGTCCTCCTCCCAGAGCGCTAAGAACCTTGGCGTGATCCTGGACAACACCCTGTCGTTCTCAACCAACATCAAGGCGGTGGCCCGTTCCTGTAGGTTCATGCTCTACAACATCCGCAGAGTACGACCCTGCCTCACACAGGAAGCGGCGCAGGTCCTAATCCAGGCACTTCTCATCTCCCGTCTGGATTACTGCAACTTGCTGTTGGCTGGGCTCCCTGCCTGTGCCATTAAACCCCTTCAACTCATCCAGAACGCCGCAGCCCGTCTGGTGTTCAACCTTCCCAAGTTCTCTCACGTCACCCCGCTCCTCCGTTCTCTCCACTGGCTTCCAGTTGAAGCTCGCATCCGCTACAAGACCATGGTGCTTGCCTACGGAGCTGTGAGGGGAACGGCATCTCAGTACCTCCAGGCTCTGATCAGGCCCTACACCCAAACAAGGGCACTGCGTTCATCCACCTCTGGCCTGCTCGCCTCCCTACCACTGAGGAAGTACAGCTCCCGCTCAGCCCAGTCAAAACTGTTTGCTGCTCTGGCCCCCCAATGGTGGAACAAACTCCCTCATGACGCCAGGACAGCGGAGTCAATCACCACCTTCCGGAGACACCTGAAACCCCACCTCTTTAAGGAATACCTAGGATAGGATAAGTAATCCCTCTCACCCCCCCCCTTTAAGATTTAGATGCACTATTGTAAAGTGACTGTTCCACTCGATGTCATAAGGTGAATGCACCAATTTGTAAGTCGCTCTGGATAAGAGCGTCTGCTAAATGACTTAAATGTAATGTAAATGTGCATGGCCACGCAGTCGTGGGTGAACAGGGAGTACATGAGGGGACTAAGCACACACCCCTGAGGGGCCTACATGTTGAATGTCAGTGTTGTGAATGTGTTGTTGCCTACCCTCACAACCTGGGGCCAGCCTGTAAAGGATCCAGTTGCAGAGAGAGGTGTTCAGACCCAGGGTCCTTAGCTTTGTGATGATCTTGGAGGGGACTATGGTGTTGAGCTGTAGTCTATGTATAGCAATTTCACCTAGTTATTTAACCTCTTGTCAGGGTAGGAGAGGGCAGTGTGAAATGCATTAGAGATTGTGTCATCTGTGGATCTGCAGTTTTTGTGAATTGGAGAGGGTCTAGGCTGTATGGGATGATGGTGTTGATGTGTGTCATGACCAGCCTTTCAAAATACCTCAATAATTACAGACACGTTATGACAATATTCTGATATGAATAGGAAAACAGCAGCCAATCAGTCCCATGTCAGTTGAGTCCTGTTCTAGACTACCTACCTGTTATGATGTGGGTCTCATTCTGTAGTCTCTTATAGCTGTCTTGCAGTTCATGCAGTTTCCCTGTTATTAAAAGCAAATCATATGGAGGAATAACATGAATTTATTTACATATCTAACCATAAAGTAAGTAAACCAAGATAGAATGACCTATTATCTAACCATAGTCCTATTAAAATGAAACCATATGTTATTGATCTATTACAGTGAAACTGCAGTATTTTCATCTGAGCCAGTCCCCCATAGGCAAACTGCATCTTAATGGTTTATATGACGGATTCTCTGCAATATTTTTATAAGGGTTTGATCATGGTAAAGACCTCTGGATTATTGATATTCTCACCTGTTAGATTCCCTTTCATCTGGGCAAAGCGAGCCCCCTCAGCTTGAAGACTAGTCATGTTGGAAGCATCTGGAACAGAGACAATAAGACAAGATGGAGGGTTGTGGTTTTTCTCTTGTGTTTGTCACTATCTTGGATATTTTCTCAGCAGTTCCAGGCCAGCAACTATGGTGGATGCATAACTAGTCCAGCTTGGTTCAGTAGTGTAAAAGGGTTCAGTAATGTTAAAGGGTTCAGTAGTGTAAAAGGGTCAGGGTTCAGTAAAATGATGCCGAAGCACGGCATCATGGCTGGAACACAGAAGTCCGACCAGTGGAGGTGGGCTGCAGAGGTATTGTGGCAACATCTACAACCAGACTGCTTAGAGACCTGGGAATTAAGGGCCAGAGCCAGCATTCGGCAATCAAAGCTGTATCGGAGGCGGCAGAAGGCAGCAGTCAGTGGCTCTGGATGAAGAGGAAAGACCCAAGCTGGGCCCCGAAGTGAGAGGGCCAGGAAGTATGCGGTCAACAATGCTTGACTCAGGGAGGAGGACGCCCCTGCCATGCATAGTCCCATGGGATGTTGGCTATCAACAACAAGGCAACTCCTATGACTAATTGGGAATGGGACGCAAGCGTAGGATTGATCACCCTGTCGCTGGCCGCCTTTGGAGAGGGTGTATAGTGTGATAGGCCGAAACACCCTAGGAACCAAAGGTACACTACTGCCGATGCGCTCCCCAAATTTCACCAGGCTCAATGTTCATGAACTCTTGGAAGTGCTTGCACAAAGGATAGTAACACCTCATCCTGTGTTCTTGGAATCAGCAGAGTTCCAGTGGATGCATAACTAGTCCAGCTCGGTTCAGTAGTGTAAAAGGGTTCAGTAGTGTAAAAGGGTTCAGTAGTGTAAAAGGGTTCAGTAATGTAAAAGGGTTCAGTAATGTAAAAGGGTTCAGTAATGTAAAAGGGTTCAGTAGTATAAAAGCGTTCAGTAGTGTAAAAGGGTCAGGGTTCAGTGAAATGTTTCTATACTCACAGAGGACTGCCAGAGTGATAGCCAAGCCGAGCAGTAGAACACAGAGACACACCAGGGTCGCCACAGGAACTCTCCCATACCCTCCATCAGGGATTTTAGCCTTTGACCCCACTGGGGGAGTGGGGTCACTATTGCCAGGGTCCCTTCCTGTAAAAGGAGTGGGTGTCAGAGATTAAAAGGTCATAAGGTTTGTTATATTCGGGGTAAACTTTGAACATTGAGATATTAAAGACATGATAGATCAGACGCATAGTGAATAAGAAATGGAAGAGACTGGATTTTATGTCAGGAGGTGGTGAGTCTCTGTAGAAAGACAGATGGCTTTGGAATGTGTTGGGTGGATGGGAGGAGATCACAGGATTTCTATAGGGGAAGCGGATGGACATCTGTGGATTAGGCAAAGTAGGGGTTGAGGTGAGGTCAGGTCAGATCCCCTGAAAGGAGAAATAAGGGTTTATTATCCTAGTACCCTCTTCCTGTGGAACCAGGGTTTAATATTGTGGAAATATTGTTGCGTCTATCAATGTAATTGTCTGCATCATTTCCAATCGCAAATATATATTTTTTGGTAAATATATATATACCCATATACATACACATATGCATAAATATACATATATATACACATACACATACCTATATAGACATATACTCTTTTTTTTTAGAATATACCTTTATTATTCCCCGCGAACCCTACCGCCCGTCCCCCAATTGGAGTAAACTAAATAATAATACTTAGGCTTCTACCTTCAGTTTTTACATCTTATACACATTTTACAGACACAATCTATTTTACAATAGGTACATCTGGTTTGTTTTTAGTCCTTCCTCTATTTCTGATGTCCATCCTGTTGGATTTCTATTTGTAACTGCTATTTCACAACATTTCTGAATCCTCACAGCAGAATCTGCAGAGCTGGGAAGATTGTATCCCCCATTTAAACAGTATATATATATACTTTAAAAATCCTGTTTCCTAATTTCCATAATTAGGTATTAATATTTGTAGAAATGTAGGCAATTTATTTTACAATTTATTTTACCAGTCTCACTGTGCTGCCATCCTGTTAGAAGGTAACATATTATTTTATTACAATGGTTAAAATGTATTTGCATTGTGTTCCATGGTGTTATTCGCCCCCTAGTGGCGCTTTCTGGTACTTAGAAAAACTACGCAAACAGGAAGTACAGAATTTGTTTTGCACGCATAGAAGCAGCTACAAACAACGCTACGGTGCAGGTCTTTCAATGTAGTTATTTCTTGTCACGCTTCAGCCTTGGAAAATATTTGTTTGTAAGTTCGATTCAAGCATTCAGCTAATGATGATAATCTTGTTATTGATAGAGTTGCTTACATATCAATGTTGGTTGCATTTACTCACAAATTGCAATGCCTTTAATGTATGTCGTTAGCTGTATTACTTTGCTCGTGCGTCATGCAAACGAATTGTAAAATATAAAATACTGTAGTTTTGTTACTGTTTCTAGTGTAATAAGCTTTGTTATTCTACATAGACGGTTGTACATTATTAGGGTAATGAAAGGAGCCAATTACCATATGAGTAACGATTAGCTATATGGTTTGGCATCATGCCAGATGCATGGTACCTTAGCGCGTGCTTTGTATTTATGCAATTTCAAATGTTTAATGTACAGCTACAGTATGTCGGTGTGAATTGAATACTAAAGTATATTTTCTGTATTTTGCAGTTTCACAACATAAAAGTTTTCAATATATTCATTCAAGAAAAGTCACGCCTTGGGAGTTTTATTGAAGACTTAGTTGTTAGCTATCTGTCTAGTTTTGCATGGGAACGCAACTCAAGGGCAGAATACTCACCATTACCAAAAAGACATTATTGCAAGCAATTATTATATTAGCAAACAATTATGAATCATCCTGTATTGTCCCTAACTTCTTTAACTCCTTCGCAGCAGTTGTGGGATATGCACATATACACTCAATCCTTTCCCCCCACACAACCATAGGCTCACAATCTCAACAGATGCACCATCCCAAAGCCCAACTCAAAAAAGGTCTTGATTTAAGAATGCATATACATTTGCAGCTGCATGAGAAGGCCTGCAAGAAATGTAGAGATTTTATTAACCATTGTCATGTCCTGGATGATGAAGATCAAATGTACACCTTTTCCCTGAAACACCCAAAATACGGTCACCCGTATTGACCATATTCCCAAGCATCTCCATGCAGTCAGACTTTTGATTTTGTGCCACCAGGGCCACAATAATAAACCCCCTCTCTGAATGTCCGAGTGTGACCCTCTCCCCATGGGTTACTGCAGCTAGTGTTTCCAGCACTGCTACTGCCTGGGTGGGGGCACCCCACCGGAATCCACACGGGTTAGGTTCAAGATCTTCAAGGTTCTCATTAGCAGCTTTGAGAATTTCCTGGTATAGAATGCTCTCCCTTTAGTGGGCTTTGGCTTTGCAGGACTAACCCTGCCAAGCAGGCTCAGAATCTTGAGGGGGCAGTGCTGCTCTAGGTCTCCGACTGCATTTTGGCTGCATACAGACCGCTTACAGCAGGCCCATAAAACAGTTAGGGACTTCTCCTGAGTATCTGGGTCATTCAGGTGGGTGTCTACGGTATAGGGTTGTGGACTGTTCCATCAATATAGGACAATAAATAAATTAAATGTATAATTTATTTTAAAACACTGTTCCACCATGATAGGACAAGAAATAAACAAGACATATCATTCATTATAAAAAGTATATCCATCATCTGAACAACATTGAAAGCTCTCTCACTGTCACGCCCTGACCTTAGTTATCTTTGTTTTCTTTATTATTTTGGTTAGGTCAGGGTGTGTCATGGGTGATTTATTGTGTTTCGTCTTGTCTAGGGGTTTATTAGATTAATGGGGTTGTGTTCAATTTAGTTGTCTATGTAAGTCTGTGGTTGCCTAGAGTGGTTCTCAATCAGAGGCAGGTGTTTATCATTGTCTCTGATTGAGAACCATATTTAGGCAGCCATATTCTTTGGGTATTTTGTGGGTGATTGTTTCCTGTCTTTGTGTTTAATGCACCAGATAGGACTGTTACGGTTTTCACGTTTATTGTTTTGTAGTTTGTTCATGTTTTCTTATTAAAGAACCATGGACTATAACCGCGCTGTGTTTTGGTCCGCCTCTCCTTCCAAAGAAGAAAGTCGTGACACTCACACCCCGGCTCACAGCAATACATTGGTTCTGGGATATGCAACCATTTACTTTCTCACTCAACGCCACTTTCCCAAACATAAAAAAACACATACCACACCACTCACACATACTGTGCCTTCTGATTACTGAGCTTTTATCTTCACCATGTTGAGATAGTGCTTTTGTGTTCAAATTAGTTTTATTTGAAGATATGTAGAAAAGCTACATGTTTTATTGTATTATTACAATCCATAACCGGGCTAGAATTGTGTTTCATTATTTTCCTCGTCTATAAGAAGTTTGACGTTTTTAAAATAACCATGGAGTAGTCTTTGACTCTGAACAACTGTTTATCAACATATAGATTATTGTCGACAAGAGCTACTCGTTTCCCTTTTAATCTATTTTCTTTAAATTGGATACAGCACTTTACGCTGTTCTGCAATTTCGTTCGGGAAACTGGTAATTCATGACAATTTTAGTCCCAGCAAGTCTTTTATCCAGTCTTTTAACCATTATTTTATCTTTAAATGGAGCAAATCTGGCAACGATTAGAAGTTCATACCTCTGCCCGAAGCGGTGCACACGTTTCAGTTGGATTTTGTCGATGGCTTCGCGTGGAATCTGAAGCGCTGTAAGGAGGAACTCCAAAGTGGAGTATATATACTTGTGATGGTGAGAACATGTTTTTTTTGTCTGAATTACAGCTGTAACGACCCTTTGGGAAGAATTCAACTTGGTTAAAGCTTCTCTGGTGTCTGTGTTATTTATTCTGGACAATTAGAACCTAACAGGTTAAATAAGGGGTACTTAATGTAACCCTTAGCTAACTGTAACACAAATACATCTCACCTTTCCCAGGATCCTTCTGCTCACTAGCTCTACCTCCCGGTCTTTTAACCTCAGAGTATGTGACATCCTCTTCACGTCCGGCTACTCCTATGGTTACAGAGAGAGATGAAGACAGAGATGGTTCCTTTTTTAAACTTATTTTATATTGCACCCCATGTGTGATTATATTGTTTCCCTAAAACCATCCTCCTGGTGATTACCACCTATTAGAATTGTACCATTCTCGTTCCTCTCTAAGAATCCACTATCTCAACATTCTATTAGAATTGTACCATTCTCGTTCCTCTCTAAGAATCCACTATCTCAACATGCTATTAGAAATGTATCAGTCTACACAGAACAAAAATATAAATTCAACATGTAACGTGTTGGTCCCATGTTTCATGAGCTGAAATAAAAGATCCCATACATGTTCCATACACACAAACTTATTGATCGCTTTTAGTGAGCATTTCTACTTTGCAAAGATAATCCATCCACCTGACAGGTGCGGCATATCAAGATGCAGATTAAAAAGCATGATGATTGCACAAGTGCAGGGGACATTAAAAGCCCACTCTAAAATGTGCAGTTTTGTCATCCAACACAATGCCACAGATTTTTGTGGGAGCATGCAGTTGGAATTCTGAATGCAGGAATGACACCAGAGCTGTTGCCAGAGAATTCAATGTTTTAGAGAATTTTGCAACTGGAATCACAACCGCAGACCATGCGTATGGCGTTGTGTGGGCAAGCAGTTTGCTGATGTCAACATTAAGAACTGTCATGCCCTGACCATAGTTTGCTTTGTATGTTTCGGTTGGTCCGGGTGTGATCTGAGCGGGCATTCTATGTTGGATGTCTAGTTTGTCTGTTTCTGTGTTTGGCCTGATATGGTTCTCAATCAGAGGCAGGTGTTAGTCGTTGTCTCTGATTGGGAACCATATTTAGTCAGCCTGTTTTGTCATTGTGGATGATTGTCTAAGTCTATGTTAGTTGCTTGTGTCAGCACAGTTCTCATTATAGCTTCACGGTCGTTATTAGTTTATTGTTTTGTAGAGTTTGTTCAAGTGTTCTTTGTTTATTAAATTCACGATGAACACATACCACGCTGCGCTTTGGTCTCCTCACTACGACGATCATGACAAGAACAGAGTGCCCTGTGTTTGAGGAGTTATGGTATGAGCAGGAATAAGCTACGGACAATGAACACAATTACATTTTATCGATTAGCCATTTGAATGTACAAAAATACCGTAACAAGATCCTGAGGCCCATTTGTTTTTAGGTATCTGTGACAAACAGATGCATATCTGCATTCCCAGTCATGTGAAATCCATAGATTTGAGCCTAATGAATTTATTTAAATTGACTGATTTCCTCATTAACTGTAACTCAGTAAACTCTTAAATTGTTGCATGTTTGTTCAGTATAGTTCCTCTTTCACAATTTACTATTTCAACATTCTATTAGAAATGCAGTGTTCTATTTCCTCTCTCTCTCAATCAACTCAGCATTCTATTAGAAAGATACCGTTCTCATTCCTCTCTCAATCAACTCTCAACATTCTATTCGAAAGATACCGTTCTCATTCCTCTCTCAATCAACTCTCAACATTCTATTCGAAAGATACCGTTCTCATTCCTCTCTCTCAATCAACTCAGCATTCTATTAGAAAGATACCGTTCTCATTCCTCTCTCACAATCTGCTATCTCAGTATGTCACGATCGATCGTTACAATGATTGGACCAAGGCGCAGCGTGCGTAGAATTCCACATGTTTAATAAAGAATAAACTCACCAAACAAAACAGAAGAAAAACAAAACGTGACATTCTGGGTTGCTCACAGACAGCTACACAAAAACATAGTCAAGATCCCACAAAGGGGAAATGGCTGCCTAAATATGATCCCCAATCAGAGACAACGATAAACAGCTGCCTCTGATTGGCAATCATACCAGGCCAACATAGATATATAATTACCTAGATGACCCACCCTAGTCACACCCCGACCTTACCAACATAGAGAAAAACAGGCTTTCTATGGTCAGGGTGTGACAATATTATTTGAGAAATATACCATTCTAGTACCTCTCTTACAATCCACTATCTCCGCATTATTTCCTTTGAGCTCTACTAAGTTACAGTCCCTTGACTGGAAGGTCCAAGATGCAAATCACTTTAACTGTTAGGGTCACTAACCAAAAGTTACAATATCTAATATTCTAATTCAAAATATCTGAAGAAAAGCTGACATATTGTTATGAGAAATTAGGAAACACTTTTGGCCATAAACCAAATGTTACAGGTTGATTGTCTGTCTGCCTGTCTGTCTGTCTGTCTGTCTGTCTGTCTGTCTGTCTGTCTGTCTGTCTGTCTGTCTGTCTGTCTGTCTGTCTGTCTGTCTGTCTGTCTGTCTGTCTGGCTGTCTGTCTGGCTGGCTGGCTGGCTGGCTGGCTGGCTGGCTGGCTGGCTGGCTCGTCCAGAGTGTGACGAGTAACAACTCATTTAGATGGAACTGTAATATTCTCATGTGCTTTATAATGCATCTATTCCTGTAGGTATCCT